>NW_026899163.1:0-76707 GCF_033153095.1 Gastrolobium bilobum | reverse complement strand
GTGCCATATTGTTGCATAACTTGTATGATTGCATTAGCATAATAGCTATTATGTCTTCAGCGACTAGTATGATAGTTATTATTATTTTGATTTTAAATCATCCTAAGAAATTAATTAATAATTATTATGATTTTTATTAAAAATCTAGATTAATAATTGAATTAATTAATTTTGGATTATTAACATCAAGACAAATAATCGTTATGGAAATTATTTTGATTTCAAATTATCCTCATAAATGATAATTATTATGATTGTTGCAATCTAGATTAATAATTAAGTCAGCTATTTGGATGATTTAAATCTAGAAAAATAATTAGAGAAAATTTCCTGAGAGAATTCTTTTATTTTGCGAGTAATTTGTGGGTTTTTCTGAAATGGTCATGGAATAACACACGCTGCATACAACATTCATGTATCATGATTGTTTGGAGCACACGCTGACGTAAAGTGACCGGATTTCAGGACCTTAATACTTTCAAAATTATGTTAAGCTTAGTGCACGTTTATCGGCGCTCTTACTTATATAGTTTTTGAAATCGAACAAAGGATACTCTCAATTAAATAATTCATGGGAATTAGAAAATGTTGCTTATGTTGAATGGAAGGAGATTTAAATTAAGAGATTAATTTAACCTTCAAGCGCATTATAGGACCATTAATAAAATAATCATGTGAAGTCCCATCGAATAAGCATGATTGGATTTTATTAGATTGGACTTAAATATCTATGGGAGGAGATTTAAATTAAGAAATTAATTTAACCTCCAGGCGCATTGTGGGTCTATCAATAAAATAATCATGTGAGGCCCCAACGGATAAGCATGATTGGATTTTATTGGGCCTTAATAATTTCAAAATTTTAATAAAGTATTGTACGTCTCATCGTCGATAATACTAAGTTATTAAAGATGATTTTGAAATTAAACAATGAATTCGACTGGGCTTATGAAAATTCTCAAACAAAAATGTTGAATGGGTGAAGGTTTTAAAAATTAATTAATTTTAAAACCTGCGGGCTCCATTTGTGGGTTTATTAGTGAAATGGTTATCGCTGAAGCCCCATCGGATAAGGATAATCAGATTTCACTAGATTAAATCTTAATAATTTCAAAATTTTAGTAAAGTATTGTACGGCCCATCGTCGGCAATGCTTAGACACTAAGGATAATTTTGAAATTAAACAATGGTTAATTACATTCAACTTTGGTAAAATTGTTAACCCTCCCATCGAGGCTCTGGCAATGGCACTGAAGGCCCAAATAACAATTTTGGTTTTTACAAGTGACTTGCCCATCGTAAGCCTTGTAAAGATAAACTGAAGGATTATTAACAATAAACAAGAGTAGTTATGAGAATCTACTTGCACTTTGTTTGTTTATTGCATTATTTGTTTGTAATTGTGTGCTTTATATGTTTTTCAGAAAATATCTTAGAAATGATTTTGAGTCGAAAACCTCTAGATGGTACCAACTATGAATAAGTGAAAAGCAAATTTTTTGATATTGTTCTAAAACATGGAAGCTAAAATTTGTTCTGACAATGCGAGGGCCATAGCAACCTGCAGAGGATGCGTCTTAGGAAACTAAGATGCATTTCTCAGATTGGGAAATGGCAGATATGGTAGTTCGCTGCCATGTTCTTGTCAGTCTTTCCAAATACTTGCAGAAGCAAGTCTACATGATTAAGAGTGGAGTAGAAATGCTTCAGACTCTTAATGACATGTTTGCTGCGTCTAGCAGTTCTGCTAGACAGAATGCAGTCGGTGCAGGCTTTGCTAAGAGTCTTGTTAAATCCAAAGGGAAACCCAAGGGTGGTAACAAGAACAAAATAACTTGGTTATCAGTTGTCAAACCAGTTGCTATGAAGAAGCCGCAAGGCAAGTTCTTCAAGTGCAGACTGAAGGTACACTGAAAGAAAAATTGCCTAGAGGTGATGAAAAGAACCAGACATGGGCATATCAAGGCCTGATCAGTGAATGAATTATTGATTCAGGAATCACTGATTATGTTTGTTACTCTTTGTAGTAGTTCAAACATGGCATACCTGTCAGCAATGGACATAGATATTTTAAGCTTGAAAATGGGAACTTGTGTCTGCATTTGCAGTAGGACAAGTTATTTATAAGACTATGGTTTTGGGTGACTGTTTATTTGTTCCAGATTTCAAGAGAAATTCAATTTTTGTTAGTTGTTTTGGTTAAAACACGGTTTGACAATGCAATTGATTCCTCAGTTACATTTCGAAGTTCATCTTCGTCTTGTTTTGTTCTGGTACATTGTTTAAATAGTCTTTATTACCTTTGTCCTATACCCCCTAAATTTTTGTGTTGAATGGAAAGGATGATGAACAAGGATTTTCACCAAAGAAATAAAAGTTTCAAATGAAACAACTTTGGCCTTTGTGATTGAGTCACATGATCTCAAGTAGCAAACATGTTTTAGTTAAAAGAAGGACTGAAAGTTCAAGAATCTTTTAACTAACAGCTACATGTTAGTCCTATTTGGAAGGTAAAATGGCCAAGCAATCCTACAAGGGTCAAAAAGGTTTTGCGCAACTATTCAACTGGAACTGGTACATACTAAAGTATGTGGACCACTTAGCGTTCAGACCAGAAGAGGTGATGAGTACTTCATTATATGAAAGTTTACCTTGGATTTGGACAGATGAACCAAGTGCGCTATAAGTCTAAAGTTTTTGGAAATTTCCAAGAGGTTTAAGTCTGAGGCAGAAAAGCATGTAGGTGTTCAAATCAAAAACACTTTGGTCTGACTAAAGTGTTGGCTACCTGTCTGGTAAGTTCAGGTCTTACCTGATTTAAGAGGGGATAGTTTTTGTAACTGTCAACTCTAAGAACGCGTTAGTTGAATGAAGTTGCAGTATGCAAAATCAAACATTTCTAGACTTGGTGAAGATCATGTTCAGTTATTCATCTTTGTCAATGTTGTTCAAGGGAGATGCCTAAGAGAAGGAAATGTACCTTCTTAACTTGATTCCGTCAAAAGTTTGTTGTAAAGACACCTAAAGAATTATGGAAAGGGTGCAAGCCCAGATCAAACCATATTCGGATTTAGAGTGCTGCGGCACACGTCCTATAACAGCAGTCAAATGAGATGGAATCTTGTATGGAAGTGTGCATATCTTTTGGCTACCCTAAGAGAACTAGGGATGATTTCTTATTTAGTTTTAAGGACAAGATAATCTAAGTGAGCACTCACATGATTTTCTTAAAGGAGGACTAGATAAGAAATTACAAGCTCTTAAGTTAGGTTATTCTTGATGAGATTTATCTCAGATCAAGAATTTCCAGAATCTCTAGAAGCTTCATCCACTGTTCCCTTGATTGTTCAAGAGGGGATAGATATATCTCTAAGTGAACAAACAAAAGAACCATGATTGGAAATTCAACATGATAATATATAAGTGAAACTAGTAGAAATATTAGTATCACATGTAAATGAACAATATCAAGAATAATCGGATCCTCAAGAAATTGAAGATCCATCATTTGACCCACTATTTGTTTTACCTATAAATACACAAGGTCTAGTGCAGTACATTCGTAGTAGGAGAGAACCTTGTTAACTCTCAAGTTGTCTCTTGTTGAGTGATATTGATCCTACTAGTTACGATAATACACTAGAAGATGTTGTTGATCAAGTGTTGCTCACGCTATGAACAATGAGATGAAATACTTGTATTTCAACTCCGTTCGGTCCTAGTAAATACACCAAGAGGGGTAAAACCCACAAGGTGCATGTGGACATAAAAGGCAAAGAGAGGATGGACAGAAAGGTGAAAATTTTCAAAGCTAGCTTGGAGGCAATTTTTGCCAGACGCCATGCTTGAGTCTATCCAGATTCTCTTAGTTGCTATAAGTCTCAATTATGAGATTTCATTTTGGGAGTTGGATGTCAGGATATCTACATACAACAACCAAAAGGGTTTATAGCAAATGGGTAGAAACACATGGTATGCAAGTTGTGAAAGTCTATTTCATAGACTTAAACAAGCATCCAGGTCTTGGAACATCAGTTTTGATCAGGTTATCAAAATTTTGATTTTGAGAGAACCTTGATGAATGATGTGTATTTGTATGTAAAGGATACAACGGAAGACAGTAGCTTTTCTGGTACTTTATGTAGATGATATGCTCCTTATTAGAAACAATGTGGAGGTAATATCAAGCATAAAGAGTAGGCTAAGTTAGCGTTTTGGTATGGAAGTACTGGGGAAGCCAATTATATTCTTGGTATAAAACTCTTATGAGGTCGGAAGAATAAGTTGTTGGCAACACCTCAGGCTACTTACATTGACAAGACTCTTGCCAAAATTCAACATGAGAATTCTAAGAGAAGAATTATAATTCTCATATGTGGAATTCATCCTCCTAATGAGTGACCAAAGACTTCTAAGAAGGAAGAATGCATGAGCAAGATATCTTATGCTTTGGCAAAGGTAGACTCACGCATATCATGTTGGGCGTTAAAACAGACATCTGTCACGCAGTGGGAGTAGTGAGATAGTACCATTTTGAACCTAGAGGAATACTAGATTATTGTTAAGCATGTACTCAAGTATCTTTGGAGAACGAGAGATTATATGCTGGTATATTCTAGTGGGAGTCTTGAAAAGTTGAGTTTTTAAAAATTCAGTTATTTCAAGTGGATATTGACTCAAGAAAATCAACCTCGAGCTATGAGTTTTTCACTAAACTCAGATAGCATTAGAGGTGGATCTTGCAGACCCAGTTACTAAGAGTTTGCCTGAACTTGTGTTCGAGAGGCATGTTACTTCTTTGGGTCTTAAGAGGATCCCAGACTTGCATTAAGCAAGTGGGAGTTATTGGTTTCATTGTGCTCTTGGAGTAAGACAATGAAACAATAAAATAATTTTCTGAATTTCATAAATAAGGTTTTATTTATTTATTTTGCGCACTATTTACAAACATAAAGGTCCGGATCAAATTGTGGAGTATATGATCATATGGATACGTTCATAGAGGACATGATCATAGGTTCTCACAATTGATGAATGGATTCACAGCTGTTAAATAAAGTTGGGCACTTTATTTAGGCTGCAATATTTTATGAAATGGTTTTGTCTGAATCATTGTAAAATATTGGTGTGAGTTAACATTCACATTGAAAGGATCAAGGAGAGATTTGATTAAGGTTGTTTTTCTGTCATAAGGTATCAAATCTCTAGTTAACTATAGTTATGTAATTGCTCTTAATCCTGAGTTTATTATAAATAGGTAATCAAATAGTTTTCATTCTTTGATTTACCAACGGGTGAGGTTCGATCTATTGACGGCCAATAACTCGGTATTTTGGGAGTGAGATTATTTGATTATCGGTATTTATGAGATAAACAACATGGAATTTGTAGGATATGTCCCCTTGATATGTTTCGGTACTTGGATATTAAAGACACTGGCCAGTGCATGTAATCCATTAAAGAAACTATCATAGTCAAGGGAATAAATAATTGATTGAGTTACAGAAAACTTGTCAATCAATTATAGACATTCTACAAAGGGGCGATGCATATTCATGTTATAAGTGTTGTTAATCTTGGAGTTCAAGTTCGGGCTTTTAGTGGAGTAGCACCGAATTAGATAATCATTCGTTGATTATCAGGAGCCTTGATTAATAACAGATGGTAGATCCCCAAGCTAGCTTGAGACAAGAGATGGGGTATTTTTCGGATAGATGATGACTTATGGGTTACATGATCTTGGGTTTTACGACTCAAGTTTGTATCCAAAAGAGCAAGTGGGAGATTGTTGGGTTTGCTCTTTTACTAAAGCCCAAATGGGTTATTAGTATGAGAAGAGCCCAAGGAACCTAGAGCCCAATGAGCTAGGGTTTCTTGGAACCCATATAAATAGTACCTCTTAAGTCATCAGCCTCCAAGGTCTTTTTTGTGAGAAAGAGGCAAGCTCTGAATCTAATCAGTGCCCACACACTTCCCCTTCCTCCTCGAGAAATAGTTTGGAAGATCTGCCACAGTCCAACTTCAAGAAGGTTGTTCGTGCTGCGGCGCTGAGGTGAGCTGTTCGTGAAGAGGAATCCTACAAAGGAAGATTCTACACAAGACCTGCGCACCGAGAGGTAATTGTGAAACAATGATGATTCGGTAAGCATACCAATGTACTAGGTCCTAAACCGCTTCCGCATAAATCTAAGATTGCCTTCAACTTGATAGTTAATACTCAATTGGAGTGCTTTCTAGAAACTTCAATAGTATAAATAAAGTGAGTATGCTATATACTCGATCTTAGGCAAGATATAGCTGGTTTTCTAAGCATGATCATAACTGATAAAGAGAAAAGGAAAGAGAATACGAGAGAAATTGAACACACTAGAATAAAGAATTGACAGTAATCAAAGTCATGACAACTATTACCTCATTAATAAAGCATGGATTGCGTCAAAGTGAAAGGTTAGCAAAAGTAATTTTTAATTTTTTTTCTTATTTTAAAAGTATTTTTTATAAAAGTTAAAACTATTTATATTTTCATAAAAATATTTGACTTTTGATCTATATTTTTTTAGAAGTTAAAATTTTTAGTTTTTAAAAAAATAGATTTTTTTTTTTTTTGTGACTTCTATTTTAAAAAACAGACATCCAAAAAAATTTAAAGTGAGGTAACTTTTTTCTTTAAAAGAATTCCTCATCCAAACTGACCCTAAGTTTTCATAGCACCGGTTACAATTTAGAGTTACAACAACAGTTTTTTTTTTAGTACAAAAAAAACCTAAATTTTAAAAGTTAGGAAATCTAAAAACGTGTGTCAGAAGTGGGATTTGAACCCACGCCCTCATACGAGGACCAGAACTTGAGTCTGGCGCCTTAGACCACTCGGCCATCCTGACAATTGGTTCATCTAGTCGAATCATATAAACATAGATAATCAGTACAACTTTTTTTTTTTTTTGTAAGTTTAAGGCCAACTTTTTGAGTACACTACATTAATACATCAATTTCCAATAATGACCAATTAAACCTGTCAAGAAGCTAGAAAATTACATTATTCTAACTTATTAGTTATTACATTCAAACTTGAATAACTGTACAAATTACTTAAACTTTTTTTCCTTGTAAACATAAATATAACCACCTGTATAATTGAAAAATATAAAAGTATGAATATCATTACTCCGTCCTAATATTGTTTGATTCGCATTGAACTTGTTCTATTGAAAACATTTATAATTTTACTTGTTCTTTGTACAGTACACTGAAGTCTTGAATGTTGCAATACCGAGTATGATTTTTTGAAAAACAGAAAAAATTGATCCAAGAGATCGAAAATGAGAAAAGGGGGTAGAAGGGCGGAATATGTTTATTTTTATGTTATAAATTTGGGGTTTGCATTCATCATTTAACATGACCACAAAAAGTTTCCTATACACACAACATTTTGTGGGACCCGCATGTTTTGAAGAAGAAAAAAAACTACGACACGCAAAACGAATCTCTATAACATAACACAATCATTTTTCCTACAACATAACTCTTATAAAACCCTATAAATTTTTACCTTCTCTTTTCCCAAACTTATTAATGATTTTATAATTTTTTAATGGATTTTTAATTTTTTTTGTCTCCATCAATTAAATAATAACCATTTTGTCCCTCCTCAAAATGTTTCACCCATCTACCTCTGTTTAATTGATTAAACCACGAGCTTAATCAATTAAACAGTTAAAAAATACAAAAAACACAAATCTCATGATTTAATCGATTAAGTCATAGTTCTTAATCGATTAAATAATGTCAGAACTCCTATATCTACATGTCTTGGTCACATTTCACTTGTACCCATTTTTTACACCAAAATCTCTCTCATTTCTCATCTCTAATCCAACCCATCAAGAAGCTATTTATCCCACCATCTCAAAAGGTTTTCTTGCGAAATTATTGTCGATGCAGATACATATTTTTTGTTGTTGGAAAAATCCGAACCCAACCCCCAAAAATCCAAACCCTAGTCACAATTTCGTGTGCAAGATGAGCTCAAGTTCAAACATATATGTTACAATGATCTACCACGATGGGAGGCATTTTGAAGGTCCTAATAGTGTTCAATTTGAAGGAAAAACGAAAATGATGAAAATCAAACGGGAGACTACAATGTACATTCATCAAAACCTAAACTAAACATGCATCAAAGCGAAGAATCAATGCAAAAAAAAAAAAAAAAAAAAAAAAGAGCCAATCAAACCAAACCACTTTCAATCAATCTAGGGTTCATGAATCCCAAAAAAAAAATAGAAAAATAGAAAAACAAATTGGAGGAAATCAAAAAATACATACCAATACGAGAGTGTATATACTTTGATGTTTATTTATGAACCCACCACACGATTTTGGGCAAAAATCCGAAAGGATAGGTTTTGGGTGTTTGTAATTGATTAGGGTGTGGTTTATAACCCCACCCACAAATGAGGTTTTTAAAAAGGTCACTGACATTATTTAATCAATTAAGCAATGCAAACTAATCGATCAAATCACGATATTTGTGTTTTTTGCGTTTTTTAACTGTTTAATCGATTAAACCCGTGATTTAATCGATTAAATAGGGGCAGATAAATAAAATATTTGTGAAAGGCAAAATAGTTATTATTTAATTGATGGAGGGGGAAAAGATCAAAAAGTCAATTTTCAATAGTTAACTTGAGCCATGTAACGCACAAGGCTCTTATTTTCGTGTCTTAGGTATTATTAACATTGCATCCTTTGCTTCATTATTGCTCCCTTTTAAGGGAAGTAGTCTAAGAGATTATTCCTAGTAACTTGAAACAGTTTGATACCAACCAATTCTTAAGGGTCAGACTATACTTTTAATTTTATTTTATTTTCTCCTTATACTGCCAAGTATAACTCATACATGTGAAGGGAATACCACGGAGACAAGTACTTGTTTTGCTACTGACAAAGAAACCATAACGGGGCTTCCTATAGGAACTAAACACAGTATTAGGGTCCATATAGAAAGATTTTTTCTACTTTATAAAGAGCTGCTATAAGAAAATTAAGTGTTTTTCATTGTGTTTAGATGCAACTTTTCCAAAAAAAGTAAAAGTAAAATAATATTTCTTTAATCCAAATTTTTTTTTACTTTTAAAGTACTCTCTTGTTCAAAAAAAAAAACTATCTTGTTCAAAAAAAAAAAAAGTACTCCCTAAATATTGATCCTAACACCAGATAACTCCTGACTTCTAAAAAAATTCTTAAAAAAAAAATCATAAAAAGTATTTTTGTCAATTTTTTTAAGTCCATCTAAAGAAGATAGAGAGCCAAGCGTCACAAATATTTTATCAGTGACCAAGTCAAATTTTTTTCAAGTATTACATCAACAGATATTCATGTCTTCAACATCATTGGAAGATCACCATACTGTTACAAATGCCAATACCTTTCAGTATATAAATTTACATATACGATGGATTACATTTACCACTGCCCATTACACTATGAGGTAATACACTTCAATTTTAGAATACATATATATAATTCAACGCAGATTGAGATCCTACAGCATCACATTATTCACGAGCAGTTTGTGTCATAACTAACGAGTCCCAACAACTCTGGACCTTCCAAACGAGGGTTATTCTCAAAGCTACAGCATTGAAACAAAACAACGCTTATTCAATAAGTAACAGAAAGGCGAAAAAAAACACCCAGCTCGCAGGAAATATGTTCTAGCTAGATTCAAGGAGGCAAACTTTAAATGATTTCAGAACCAGTGCACCATACAAATGCAGGAATACCAACTATGATTATTGTATAGGACAATGAAATGCAATCTGACTCCCCATTATGGCAAGTACGTTTCACCCGGGCAGCCTATCAAATAGCATGCAGCTGAAGCAGGGATCTAATTATATCAAAATTTGTCAGTCCTAGTACTGCACAATAGGAATGGAGTGTGTCTACCACATACATTGTGTTGTCACATACATTAGCAATCAAATATTACCATCACAATTTTAACAGCATCACCACAAATAGGATATGAACAGCCAAAGGCAAGACACCCTCAACATCTCAATTAAGTAGCCAAAAATTGAAACAGGTCGATAGATAGAGGAGCATAGGGTACTAAATGCAGGGGAGAGGGGAACAACATCAAAAAAAAGGTGCAGGAGATAAGAAAAGAAAAATCAAGCAAAAACCAACATGAATAGTATCACATGGAGAATAAGAAGAAAGCCACATGCTTAGTAGATAGGAAATACAAGATATTTTGGGACCTACTTATTCAATGGAATGTGCTCGAATGGCCCAGAGGTTGGAATTGTACCACATAAATCATTGTTGGAAACATCCCTGAAGATAAATTGAATGTTTAGTCTCTTTGAAAGCACAAATCTTCATGATAACACAGCATAATTTTATCAAAATATAAGGACAACAATGTAACTTACACTACTTTAAGACTTGAAATAGCAGCTAGTGCCTTGGGGATTGGGCCAGTTAGCCGATTGTCATTTAGTCGTCTGCAAAGAAATACTGATAAGAAACATGGAAGCGCTGAACAATTTATGCCCCAAAATAATAATCAAGTCTTGTCAGTCAGCAATGTGGGAAGTTATGCAGTATCATATTGAAAGACTAATAGCTTCCAACACTTCAAAATGGGATTACTAACTCAGATTCCTACTTATCTCAATTATGCAACTTGTCAAGTATTGGTCGAAGAAATTTCAGCCTCTGGAAGGGCTAAATAGGTTCAAGAATTTGACCACCTAAATACTATGTCATTCACAAACTAGTAGTTTAATTCAGGTTTAATATCAAGGATTTTGAGATGTGCTTAGTCATGGTCCATTGAATTATTTGATCTTGGGACTGTATAGTAAAATCTCAATTTAATCAGAAAGAGTTGTGCTGGAATGTCTGAACTATGTCTGGCAGATATATTTTCTGGCACTCTCCCTTCTTCCAATCAGAATTAGAAAGTATTGCCTTTTGCATGGACATATCAAATTGCATTTTAAATTTGGTCTTAAAACACAAGAATCTAGGTTTTCAAAAATATTTAGTTCAAATCTTGTAAATGAACCATGTATCCTGATATGGTCCAAAAAGCTTCTTCTTAAGCATTTTGCCATGCCACTGTTCATGCAGCACTGCACACAGAAATATATCAACTGATCTTTAAAAGCACGCTTGGCCTCAATGCTTTTCTATAACCCTATTCAATATTCAACTTACCCTTGAAAATCTAAATTTTCCTTTTGTGATCAAGTCTTTATATTTGGGAATGAGTGAGTGTGTTAAATGTTGGAAGCATTTCATTTAGCACCTATGCAATGATTGAGCTGTCTTAATATCAAATACATGCCCTACAGCTCAACATCTAAACAACAAGCACTAAACCCAAAATTCTCCATGCCCAAAGCTTATATAAAATGTACAACTGAAAAACACCATAGTCCATAACAAGTTGCAGTACAGAGGTTCTAGAATTTCTCCTCCATCATTCACAGCCTAGTAAGCTGTTGGAAATATTATAAATAGTTTGATAATATTGTGAGAAATGAAGTTTCACATCGTTAAATTATTGTTAGGTAGTTGTTAAAACACCAAAATGCATAACAAGTTGCAGTTCAGAGGTTATTTAATTTCTCCTACATCATTCAAAGCATTGTTAGCTGTTGGAGATATTGTAAATAGGCTTATAATATTGTGAGAGATGAAGTCATACATCATTAAATTATTACTATGTAATTGTCATAATCAGTTTTCATAATATAGCGTCAGTTGTGCTATTGAGACACATGTATTTCAGCATATGCCTCTCGTTTCCTCGCTATACAACATAAGCAATTCTGATACAGAGAAAGGGGAGGCAAAGGCCATAGGACAGGCCTTTCATGTTCAACTAGAGTAATATTATATTAGCCATACTTACAAAAAGACAAGATTCTTCAATTTCCCCAATGAAGGTGGGATGGTGCCCGATATGTTGTTGTTATACAAGTCCAAGCTAACTAGACTTTTCAGGTTTCCAAGCTCTGGAGGAATAGTTCCTTGAATGTTGTTTTTGTACAGCTCACTACATGGAACAGAAAGAGAACCACAGTAATAAATATGAAATACTGCAATTCACAACAAGAGGATAATGACAGAAAATGTTATTAAGTTGATCATTTCAAAAATAATACAAGCACATTTAAGGAACAGTGACCAAAGTGCCACTGTTTGGAAAAAAATTTACCCAAATACCACGCGAACAGTACTTTTTACCAGACTGCCACGCGACGTAATTCGCTATGACTGGTAGCGAACTTCGTCGCCTATGATTTCGTGACACGTGGCCATATTGCGTACCAAATTCGCTACCACTAGTGCGACTATGCCACGTGTCACAAAATAATTGGCGAACGTAATTCGCTACCAGTCGTAGCGAATTACGTCGCATGGCACAGTCTATTAAAAAGTATTGTTCGCATGGCATTTGGATAAAAAAATTGCCAAATAGTGGCACTTTGATCAATGTTCTCACATTTAACATACTTGCGGTCAAAGTATCAGCACAAAATATTAAGCAAATATTAGATAACATACAGATACTGCAGATGCTCTAGCTTTCCAAGTTCAGGTACCAAATGTCCAGAAAGGTTAGAGTTTCCCAGATCCCTGTAGAAAGAATTATAAGACGGTGTAGCAATAATTTTATAATATTTAGGGAAAACAGGAGAGAAGGAGAAGATTGCAGAGGATATTGGGAGAGAGAATTGAGGAATAGAGAATAATTGGGAGGAAGTAATTAACAAAGTTGTAATTGCTTAATTAATTCCTTTTGTGAACAGTGGGCTATCTATTTTATAGCTGCTTACACCTTCCAAGAGATAAGATAAAAAATCTAATAACATAATTAGAAATGAGATAACCAATACTACTGAAAAGATAAGACAACTAATTTGAAATATAACAACCGAGAAGATAAACTAAACTAATGAGATTAACATCTCCAAGTTCTTGGGCATTCTGGGTTGCTAGATGGTCACCATAAACGTTGAGAGAATATTAATTGCTTTAGTCTATCCAATGCACTTAGTTTGTATTACACTGTTACAAAAGTATATTTAACTGTCAGCAATGCCCAGAAATTCAAACAGCAAAGAGATACGATACAAATAGAGGCATCGGCGTAAATTACGTTAAAGCTTTTCACATTAAACAGGAAGAGAAAGTAATTTAATCAAAACACAGTGGAGCAAAGCGTGTCGTTTGTTTCATTACAAATAAATCAATCCCAACACGAATGAGTCAACCTCAAATTTAAAGTCCACAATCTAACAGAGAATCGCTCAATTTCCGAAAGCAATTAACAAATTGAGAAAATCATTAGAAATCAGAATCGTAAAAAACCAATACTAATTATAGTCGCACTAACAAAGCCCCTCCACGGAAATAGAACTATTGACTTCACATAACCCTTACAGAGAAATACAACAGACACGACGTTGACTTACAAAGAAAAAAGAAAGTAAGAAAACCCACAACAAACAAATAACACACATACAAATCTCAAGAGAATCTTCCTCAAAATCCAAAAAGAAAAAAGAAAAAAAAAGGAACCAATAGTTTCTAAAATAATGAAATTATTTTCATTACAAAAAAAGGGGGAAATGGTAATAAAGGAGGGTGAAGTGATTAGTAGTGACTATTCACAACACAAATAGAATCACAGACCAAAAACACAAAAACGGAGAGAGAGAGAGAGAGAGAGAGAGAGAGAGAGAGAGAGATACACTCGAGTGACCCGGTTGTCCTGGTTGCAGGTGACATGGAACCAAGTACAGGGGCTAACAAGGGTCGGATCCCAGCTTTGGAGAACGTTATCCGGGTCGGAGAGGCTCCGCTTGAGGGTATACAGAGCGTCCCCTTCGGAATTAGCACGTGCGAGCTGAACCAGGGTTAGGGTTAGGGTTAGGGTTAGGGAAACAAAGAGAGAAGTGATGATTCGTGCTGCTTTCATGACGATCTGAGCTTCAGCCAAACACGTTGTCTGCAATGTTAGGGTTCGCTCAATGCTACAATAGTAGAAGCAGAAGATGAGCTGAGAGAGAGAGAGAGAGAAGGAGGAGAAGAATCTTATAAGAGAGAGAAAGGAGTATCGGCTTTGGGAATAACAGAGCAGTAAAACATGGGTCACTTTTATTTTTATTACTCGACTAGTTCTTTTATTAATTAATAAAGTATCGATTTTTTCGATTTGAAAATAAAAAATGAAACTGTTTTATATTTATTAGGAAAAATATTTGTTTTTTTATTATTTATTTTTGTTTCTCAATATATATTTCGGTCGACAGCCGAATCTTAAAAATTCTTTCAAGGCGGAAGATCACATTAAGTGAATAAATCTCTTTTAAATATTTATCATTTTAAATGACACAATTTGTGCAATTCCACTCTTATAAAGAGATGGAATTCACACATTTTCTTGTTCATTCTCTTTCTCCTTTTATTTATCTTTTTCTTTTACTTAAAATAACACAACTCTACATTCTTTAAAAATGATATACACTTTTTTTTCATATTTATCAGTTAATATAAAATTTATATTAACTCAATCATTTTTATTTCTCATTTTAATCTTTAAATTGAATGAATTGGTAAACTACTTTGGTAAGTGGTGCGTTGTGTCATGCGTGTGATAGTGCTGACTGCTGAGTGTGCGCTATCACATTCATCCATTACTTACCCCACCTATAGTGGTTCAGAGGATTCACATTCATCCAACACGTCATTTAATTATTTATGGCTCGGGTAGTTGATGGTAGCTCTTGTCAACGGATCCATTCATCATGTAGGGTAAGAATAATTCCCCTCTCATCCTATTTGTGTTATCTTACAATGAGACTGTATCTTATTTTACTATAATAATATGAGAATGGATATATTTATCATTAAAAAAAATTATCATTTTTACCATCAATTTAATCGTCGTCGGATAAAATCAAATCAACAATTATCATTTGATATAAATTAATTTTTTGGCTTCTATGATTTTCACCACTCTCTCTTAACTTTCTCTTTTCATTGTGTTTTTGTTTTGTCTGAGGGACAGAGATATCCAGCCGGTGGCTAGTATATTTTATGTAAGATCTATGTGTCCTCTCTCAGGTATCTATGAATGAGATACCTTTGATGATAGGCAGATCACTGTGGACAATAATAATCGACATAGTCAAGAAGTGAGGTGTGTGCACAGTGACAGCTAAGATATAGAGGATTTAGAATGTGTGTACCTTATTGGCTTAACCCCTTATTTATAGATGGGTTACCTGACAAGAGTGTACTTCTAGGCCTCTTAGGAATATTGGGAGCCCAAGTCCAACTGCTTAGCTGTTTGAATAAGATTATCATTAACAGAAGATTCATTTTTCTTTTGTGCGGTCCTTTATTGGACCTTATAGAATATGGGTCTTTATCAGATCCATAATAGTTGCCCCCCAGCCTAGTAGTCTGGTTGTCTGGGCTGCCAGGGTGTAATAGCGGTTGTCTCCATATTTAATGGACCTGTCTTCTTTTTCTGACAATTTTCATTGGGTCAGAACTTTTCTTGGCCGACTTAATTGGGTCTGTGATTGTAGTTATTGTCTCAATCATTCATTCAGCTGGTTCTAGTGAACCGGGTATTGAGTATGTTATTTCCGTATTTCTCTCTCAACCTTTTTGGCTGTGGTGGTGCTTTAATGAGGCAGTGTTCGCCTCCTTTTAACAACGATCTCAGCTTCTCTTTCTGAGGCTTTCATTTTGAGCCCGGCTTCCTGTACCGTGGCTTTACTGATTCAAATTAGCTTTTTCAGGATTGACTGACGAAAATGACCTGACCAAGGTCTTTCATGCAGATTCTGCTTTTTGCTTTTAACCCACTTTTCTTGACCAGGTTTTAAAACTTGAGGCATCATGGTGACTTGATCAGGGTCGTATCAATTTGCCCCTTATTTTTCAAGCCTGATCTCATTTATCACAGCTTGTACACATGTTGTTTATTTTGACAACATTTAGGATCCAGAAGCGTCTTTATGTTTTCCTATGCCTCGGCTAGAAGCCACAGTCCTGCAGTGTGCTTTTTATTTTAACCTGTTTTCTATCCAGGTTCTTGCACGTTGCTAGACGTAGGTTTCCAATACCTTGGTTTCATAATATTTAACTCGGCTTCTTGCTAGAGTTTCATTTACCCCAGATTTTTATCCTGGGTCTTTATCGCGGATAGGGGTGTGATCTTTTTTCCAAGTCCACTCATTTTATCGCGGATTGGGGTGTGATTCTTTTTTTAGGTTGACGTCTCTCCAATTTTGTCTTCATCTTTACTTTTTATCTCGATTCTCAGTGTTGTAGCACTAGCCGGGATGCAAGTGATCTCTGAATTTAGTGTCCAAAGCTTAAAGCTCAGCTATATGGCCAATTTGCTTAACTATTGAGTGCTATGGCCAATTTGTCGACCTGATTTTGTCAACATATTTCTCATATAACAATATTAGCCTAATGTTTGGGCTGTGCATGTGGCATATAAATGCTTAAACTTCACAACATGTGAAAATTTCGTCAAACAAGAAGTCGTATAAAGAGAACAATAACGATTAATGGGATATAAAAATAAGGAAAGAAATGCTTCCCTGTTATTCTCCAGTTATCTTGCTTATAATAGAGAACAACTCCAGCAATGGGGAGGATATAACATCAGAGATGATTGTGCATGAATTTTCCTTCAAACGATGTTGTGACATTTAATGTCCAAGACATTTGTTTTGCTGCCAAGTAGAATGGGTAGGCTCCACCATTGATCATATTATGGTTTCGGTGGTTGAATTTGTGCAGATAATCCAAGATATCTACTTTATCATATAATTCTCCACATGCCTTAAACTGGAATGGGACCGATTTAAGACATCAATATGATCTTCAATTTGCATTCACATTCTTCGTATACTTTTGTTGCATACCTTTAATAAGTTCATTTTGCAATGACCCTCCAAATTGTGGGTGGGCTCCACCAATATTGTAATAAGCTCTAGCCTTTTCAAAAAAAAAAACCATGATTGCCATTTTTTGTTTTTCAAAACTCTCCCAATTGTCCGAGGGTCCATGGTTAGAATCCAAAAACAAGAGCCGATGTCATGAATTATGGAGAATTAGATTTTTGGTAATATGACGGTCGTGCTGGTTGGTGGGGCTTCAATATTGCATTGTGCATAACTGACCAGGTATATAGCTTGATGTAGCCGAGTCATATAGCTTGAGACATAGCGGAGTATTGCACTTGAACTCTTCAAAATGACACAAACATATTTATCTGTTATAAACCGATTGCATAAATTAGAGCCGGGTTACACCATATAGTAGCTTTCCTTGTCTATATGCTTGTTTCATATGCTGGAGCCGACATTTACTGCCCCATGCTAGGAAAATGAAGTTAGTAAAATGAAAACAATATTTATATTTCAGGTGCTCATGCTAGGGATGTTTGCCTAAACCATTTCATTAGCAACCTGAAAGACTAAAGACAAACAAAAATGCTATTATATGTTTACTACATATCATTTCTTCATCTCGACAAGTAGTGAAACACATAAATGTTATTTAATTCATATGTTGATCAGAATATTAGGGAAGAGAAAAATAACTATATTTAGATGCATCTTATAGAATGCCTCCATAACCAATTTAGACTGCTGCCATGGATAACTGAAGAGG
The DNA here is from genome assembly GCF_033153095.1 of Gastrolobium bilobum. Lineage (NCBI taxonomy): Eukaryota > Viridiplantae > Streptophyta > Magnoliopsida > Fabales > Fabaceae > Gastrolobium > Gastrolobium bilobum. Next base: position 58,977 of record NW_026899163.1, on the reverse strand, counting down.
TTGCCACAACTGACCGGGTCCTCAATCTATTATGTGTTTGAAAAGCTACTCTGCTTATTCTTCGAGTAGAAAAAAGGACCATTTATATTAACAACTGTAACAAATCAGCTTCACAGCTCAACAAGTAGTGGAGGGATTGATATTTTCTTCATAGAGGACTGAACATCTTATCCTCTGTCACGAGGAGTTGTACCTTTTTCTCGATTTCGAAACATATGATGATCCTCATGCACTTACTTCATGTAGGATGCTCGGTTGATGATCCCCATGCGCCTACTTCATGTAGGATGCTCGGTTCTTCCTCATAATACCAATGGAACTGGGACCATGTATCACAAAGTATTTGGCTTATGTTGTTTATCACAAACAAACATGTTCCTGTAGGAAATCTTAGATTTATGCGGAAGCGGTTTAGGACCTAGTACATTGGTATGCTTACCGAATCATCCTTGTTTCACAATTACCTCTCGGTGTGCAGGTCTTGTGTAGAATCTTCCCTTGTAGGATTCCTATTCACTAACAGCTCACCTCAGCGCCGCAACACGAACAATCTCCTTGAAGCTGGACTGTGGCAGATCTTCCAAACTATCTCTCGAGGAGGAAGGGGAAGTGTGTGGGCACTGATTAGATTCTGAGCTTGCCTCTTTCTCACAAAAAAGACCTTTTTGAGGCTTATGACTTAAGAGGTACTATTTATATGGGTTCCAAGAAACCCTAACTCATTGGGCTCTAGGTTCCTTGGGCTCTTCTCATACTAATAACCCATTTGGGCTTTAGTAAAAGAGCAAACCCAACAATCTCCCACTTGCTCTTTTGGATACAAACTTGAGTCGTAAAACCCAAGATCATGTAACCCATAAGTCATGATCTATCCGAAAAATACCCCATCCCTTGTCTCAAGCTAGCTTGGGGATCTACCATATGTTATTAATCAAGGCTCCTGATAATCAACGAATGATTATCTAATTCGGTGCTACTCCACTAAAAGCCCGAACTTGAACTCCAAGATTAACAACACTTATAACATGAATATGCATCGCCCCTTTGTAGAATGTCTATAATTGATTGACAAGTTTTCTGTAACTCAATCAATTATTTATTCCCTTGACTATGATAGTTTCTCTAATGGATTAGATGCACTGGCCAGTGTCTTTAATATCCAAGTACCGAAACATATCAAGGGGACATATCCTACAAATTCCATGTTATTTATCTCATAAATACCGATAATCAAATAATCTCACTCCCAAAATACCGAGTTATTGGCCGTCAATAGATCGAACATCACCCGTTGGTAAATCAAAGAATGAAAACTATTTGATTACCTATTTATAATAAACTCAGGATTAAGAGCAATCTCATAACTATAGTTAACTGGAGATTTGATACCTTATGACAGAAAAACAACCTTAATCAAATCTCACCTTGATCCTTTCAATGTGAATGTTAATTCACACCAATGTTTTACAATGATTCGGACAAAATCATTTCATAAAATATTGCATCCTGAATAAAGTGCCCAACTTTATTTAACGGCTGTGACTCCATTCATCAATTGTGAGATCTTATGATCATGTCCTCCATGAACGTATCCATATGATCATATACTCCACAATTTGATCCGGACCTTTATGTTTGTAAATAGTGCGCAAAATAAATAAATAAAACCTTATTTATGAAATTCAGAAAATGATTTTATTGTTTCATCGTCTTATTCCAAGAGCACAATAAAACCAATAACTCTCACTTGCTTAATGCAAGTCTGGGATCCTCCTAAGACCCAAAGAAGTAACATGCCTCTTGAACACAAGTTCAGGATAACTCTTAGTAACTGGATCTACAAGATCCACCTCTAATGCTATCTGAGTTTAGTGAAAAACTCATAGCTCGAGGTTGATTTTCTTGAGTCAATATCCACTTGAAATAACTGAATTTTTGAAAACTCAGCTTTTCAAGACTCCCACTAGAATATACCAGCATATAATCTCTCATTCTCCAAAGATACTTGAGTACATGCTTAACAATAATCTAGTATTCCTCTAGGTTCAAAATGGTACTATCTCACTACGTGACAGATGTCTGGTTTAACGCCCAACATGATATGCGTGAGTCTACCTTTGCCAAAGCATAAGATATCTTGCTCATGCATTCTTCCTTCTTAGAAGTCTTTGGTCACTCCTTAGGAAGATGAATTCCACATCTGAGAATTATAATTCTTCTCTTAGAATTCTCATGTTGAATTTTGGGTTTTGTCAATGTAAGTAGCTTGAGGTGATGCCAACAACTTATTCTTCCGGCCTCATAAGAGTTTTATACCAAGAATATAATTGGCTTCCCAAGTACTTCCATACCAAAACACTAACTTAGCCAACTCTTTATGCTTGATATTACCTCCACATTGTTTCTAATAAGGAGCATATCATCTACATAAAGTACCAGAAAAGCTACTGTCTTCCGTTGTATCATTTACATACAAATACACATCATTCATCAAGGTTCTCTCAAAATCAAAATTTTGATAACCTGATCAAAACTGATGTTTCAAGACCTGGATGCTTGCTTAAGTCTATGAAATAGACTTTCACAACTTGCATACCGTGTGTTCCTACTCATTTGCTATAAACCATTTTGGTTGTTGTATGTAGATATCCTGACATCCAACTCCCAAAATAAAATCTCATAATTGAGACTTATAGCAACTAAGAGAATCTGGATAGACTCAAGCATGGCGTCTGGCAAAAAATGCCTCCAAGCTAGCTTTGAAGGTTTTCACCTTTCTGTTCATCCTCTCTTTGCCTTTTATGTCCACATGCACCTTGTGGGTTTTACCCCTCTTGGTGTTTTTACTAGGACCGAACGGAGTTGAAATACAAGTATTTCATCTCATTGTTCATAGCTTGAGCAACACTTGATCAACAACATCTTCTAGTGCATTATCGTAACTAGTAGGATCAATGTCACTTAACAAGAGACAACTTGAGAGTTAACAAGGTTCTCTCCCACTACGAATGTACTGCACTAGACATTGTGTATTTATAGGTAAAACAAAGAGTGGGTCAAATGATGGATCTTTAATTTCTTGAGGATCCGCTTATCCTTGATATTGTTCCTTTACATGTGATACTAATATTTCTACTAGTTTCACTTATATATTATCATGTTGAATTTCCAATCATGGTTCTCTTATTTGTTCACTTAGAGATATATTTATCCCCTCTTGAACAATCAAGAGAACAGTGGATGAAGCTTCTAGAGATTCTAGAAATTCTTGATCTGAGATAAATCTCATCAAGAATAACCTAACTTAAGAGCTTATAATTTCTTATCTAGTCCTCCTTTAAGAAAATCATGTGAGTGCTCACTTAGATTATCTTGTCCTTAAGACTAGATAAGAAATCATCCATAGTTCTCTTAGGGTAGCCAAAAGATATGCACTCTTCCATACAAGATTCCATCTCACTCGACTGTTGTTGTAGGACATGTGTCGTAGCACCCTAAATCCGAATATGGTTTGATCTGGGATTGCACCCTTTCCATAATTCTTTAGGTGTCTTTACAACAAACTTTGACGGAATCAAGTTAAGAAGGTACATTTCCTTCTCTTAGGCATCTCCCTTGAACAACATTAACAAAAATGAATAACTGAACATGATCTTCACCAAGTCTAGAAATATTTGATTTTCGCATACTGCAACTTCATTCAACTAACGCGTTCTTAGAGTTGACAGTTACAAAAACTATCCCCTCTTAAATCAGGTAAGACCTGAACTTACCAGACAGGTAGCCAACACTTTAGTCAGACCAATGTGTTTTTGATTTGAACACCTACATGCTTTTCTGCCTCAGACTTAAACCTCTTGGAAATTTCCAGAAGCTTTAGACTTATAGCGCACTTGGTTCATCTGTCCCAATCCAGAGTAAACATTCATATAATGAAGTACTCATTACCTCTTCTGGTCTGAACGCTAAGTGGTCCACATACTTTAGTATGTACCAGTTCCAGTTGAATAGTTGCGCAAACCTTTTTGGCCCTTGTAAGATTGCTTGGCCACTTTACCTTCCAAATAAGATTAACATGTAGCTGTTAGTTAAAAGATTCTTGAACTTTCAGTCTCTCTTTTAACTAAAACATATTTTCTACTTGAGATAATGTGACTCAATCACAAAATCCAAAGTTATGTTTCATTTGAAACTTTTATTTCTTTGGTGAAAGTTCTTGTTCATCATCCTTTCCATTCAACATAACAAATTTAAAAAGGGTATAGGACATAGGTAATAAAGACTATTTAAACAATGTACCAGAACAAAACAAGACGAAGATGAACTTCGAAATGTAACTGAAGAATCAATTGCATTGTCAAATCATGTTTTAACCAAAACAACTAACAAAAATTGAATTCCTCTTGAAATCTGGAACAAATAAACAGTCACCCAAAACCATAGTCTTATAAATAACTTGTCCTACTGCAAATGCAGACACAAGTTCCCATTTTCAAGCTTAAAATATCTATGTCCATTGCTGACAGGCATGCCATGTTTGAACTACTACAAAGAGTAACAAACATAATCAGTGATTCCTGAATCAATAATTCATTCACTGATCAGGCCTTGATATGCCCATGTCAGGTTCTTTTCATCACCTCTGGGCAATTTTCTTTCGGTCTGCACTTGAAGAACTTGCCTTGCGGCTTCTTCATAGCAACTGGTTTGACAACTGATAACCAAGTCATTTTGTTCTTGTTATCACCCTTGGGTTTCCCTTTGGATTTAACAAGACTCTTAGCAAAACCTGCACCGACTGCATTCTGTCTAGCAGAGCTGCTAGACGCAGCAAACATGTCATTAAGAGTCTGAAGCATTTCTACTCCACTCTTAATCATGTACACTTGCTTCTGCAAGTATTTGGAAAGACTGACAATAATATAGCAGCGAACTACCATATCTGCCCTTTCCCAATATGAGAAATGCATCTTAGTTTCCTTAGACGCATTCTCTGCAGGTTGCTATGGCCCTCGCATTGTCAGGAAAAATTTTAGCTTCCATGTTTTAGAACAATATCAAAAATTTGCTTTTCACTTATTCATAGTTGGTACCATCTAGAGGTTTTCGACTCAAAATCATTTCTAAGATATTTTCTGAAAAACATATAAAGCACACAATTACAAACAAATAATGCAATAAACAAATGAAGTGCAAGTAGATTCTCATAATTACTCTTGTTTATTGTTAACAATCCTTCAGTTTATCTTTACAAGGCTTACGATGGGCAAGTCACTTGTAAAAACCAAAATTGTTATTTGGGCCTTCAGTGCCATTGCTAGAGCCTCGATGGGAGGGTTAACAATTTTACCAAAGTTGAATGTAATTAACCATTGTTTAATTTCAAAATTATCCTTAGTGTCTAAGCATTGCCGACGATGGGCCGTACAATACTTTACTAAAATTTTGAAATTATTAAGATTTAATCTAGTGAAATTTGATTATCCTTATCCGATGGGGCTTCAGCGATAACCATTTCACTAATAAACCCACAAATGGAGCCCGCAGGTTTTAAAATTAATTAATTTTTAAAACCTTCACCCATTCAACATTTTTGTTTGAGAATTTTCATAAGCCCAGTCGAATTCATTGTTTAATTTCAAAATTATCTTTAATAACTTAGTATTATCGACGATGGGCCGTACAATACTTTATTAAAATTTTGAAATTATTAAGGCCCAATAAAATCCAATCATACTTATCCGTTGGGGCCTCACATGATTATTTTATTGATAAGCCCACAATGCGCCTGGAGGTTAAATTAATTTCTTAATTTAAATCTCCTCCCATAGATATTTAAGTCCAATCTAATAAAATCCAATCATGCTTATTCGATGAGACTTCACATGATTATTTTATTAATGGTCCTATAATGCGCTTGAAGGTTAAATTAATCTCTTAATTTACATCTCCTTCCATTCAACATAAGCAACATTTTCTAATTTCCAAGAATTATTTAATTGAGAGTATCCTTTGTTTGATTTCAAAAACTATATAAGTAATAGCGCCGATAAACGTGCACTAAGCTTAACATAATTTTGAAAGCATTAAGATCCTGAAATCCGGTCACTTTACGTCAGCGTGTGCTCCAAACAATCATGATACATGAATGTTGTATGCAGCGTGTGTTATTCCATGACCATTTCAGAAAACCCACAAATTACTCGCAAAATAAAAAAATTCTCTTAGGAAATTTTCTCTAATTATTTTTCTAGATTTAAATCATCCAAATAGCTGACTTAATTATTAATCTCGATTGCAACAATCATAATAATTATCATTTATGAGGATAATTTGAAATCAAAATAATTTCCATAACGATTATTTGTCTTGATGTTAATTATCCAAAATTAATTAATTCAATTATTAATCTAGATTTTTAATAAAAATCATAATAATTATTAATTAATTTCTTAGGATGATTTAAAATCAAAATAATCCCATAATAACTATCATACTAGTCGCTGAAGACATAATAGCTATTATGCTCATGCAATCATACAAGTTATGCAACAATATGGCACCACCTATTCTATATGGCATGTTATCGTAATAAAGCATTTTATCAATCATATAATTTATACCAATCAATAAAAGAATTAAATAATAAATCATAATTACTTTAATCCATGGCCTTCATATTTTAAAGAAAATAAAATAAAATTAAATAATACAACTTTGGAATTCGACTTTCGCCTAGCCCATAGTATCTGTCTCAAGCCCCTTTAGGGTTTCATGGGCCCAAAGACCCAATCCTTTGGCGAGAAACCCTAGGACGCGAAAGAGGAACCCTAGCCGTCAGGTCTGCCGCGCCGTCACCCGAAGTCAAATCAGGCTGAAACTCCAGGGGAAAGACTGCCACGTATAGACGAGTGCACCGCCGCCTAAACCACCCGAAAAGGTGGCCGGACGCTCCCTCACTCTCCCATTCTTTGCCGGAGAGTGGCAGCCACTCTCAGACGCTTGTGGAGGCGCGTGGAGGAGCGTGAACGCTCCGATGGCGGCGATCCACCCACCGTTGCATTCGTCTTTCCGTCCTCTTTCCAACCATATATAGATCGCCCCATTCCGAGATCATTAAGTATTCGAAAAGTCTTCGATAGTGCTGACTGCGCATCTTCCTCGCGATTTCTCGATCTTGAACTTTTACAAAATATTGAAAAAATACACAGAAATTCCAAAAATAAACAAAAACAGCAAGGAGGAAACCTAATCATATGAGATTAGCCTCCTTGTTACAAATCGAGAAATAGACGAGAGACCCTAACCATGGATTAAAGCATTTTTACCGATTAAAATTTAAAGTTTTATGAAAATGAATTATAAAATACACATGCTAGATTCATATCATAATCCTAAAACCCTAGGTGCCACATTTCAAGAAGCAAAACTAATTATATGAATAGTGAAACTAGATTCACATACCAATGTACAGCCAAGGCTCTGATACCAATTGTAGGAAATCTTATATTTATGCGGAAGTGGTTTAGGACCTAGTACATTGGTATGCTTACCGAATCATCCTTGTTTCACAATTACCTCTCGGCGTGCAGGTCTCGTGTAGAATCTTCCCTTATAGGATTCCTCTTCACTAACAGTTCCAACCCTGTAACCAGTTCTCCGGTGAAATCCCGAATAACATCGACAACATTCCAGCACTAGAAATAGTTCTCAATCCGGGTTCGTATAACTTGTTATTATAATAATAGGATCATTGCATTGGACCTTCAAAATAGGCAACACGTTATCTGCACTTCCCTTATCAAGGTTGCCAATAATCATCAGAATATTTGCAATTCAAACCAGTAAAATCACAGCTTGCAAATAATGAAGGTAATACAAGATTAGACCGTTCTGATATTTAATGTGAAATTAATAGCATTGATATCACCATGATTTAGGATTGATATATATAACCGGACAAAATAATGCCAATAAAATACATGAAAAACGAGAATCTTGTGTCATCACCTTAAAGATGAATAATGTGCACTTTTTTTTTAATTTCAAAAAGGTATATCCAAATAATATTAAAAAATAAATCATTTTCTCATGTATCCATATAAAATATAAAAATTAAAAAGGTGGATCCTTTACTCCAGGAAAATTACGACTATACAAGAGGAAAACTTAACTTTTGTCGTTTGCTTGATTTACTTACTTTTTATTAGATCCGATCTCGGCCACTGTCGGGCTCTCGGTCTCAATCTCAACCTCAGCCATGATCTCGGCAATGGTGGTGGTAACAATTTTGATCCCTGCACCTCGATCTCTATCTCGGCTTCGTCATGCTTGTTAAAGAAATTGCGAACTCCGATCAGCCTTGAATGGTTGAAAATGATAAGTTTCATTTTTGTATCTTGCATTCATCGTATTGGGATTTGTATGTGGCGACGGCTGCTGCACTTTCACCACTATTTGATGAGAATCAAATTTTATCGCGTTCCCACAGACGACGCCAATGTTCTGTCTGAGAGACAGAGATTTTTCAGCCGGTGACTGGTATATTTTATGTAAGTCTATGTGCCCTCTCTCAGGTATCTATGAATGAGATACTTTGATGGTAGGCAAATTACTGTGCACAATAATAATCGACATAGTCAAGGCGTGAGGTGTGTGCACAGTGACAGCTAAGAGGGAGAAGGTTGAGAATGTGTGTACCTTATTGGCTTAACTCCTTATTTACAGATGAGTTACCTGAAAAGAGTGTACTTCTGGGCCTCTTAGGAATATTGGGGGCCCAAGTCCAACTGCTTAGCTGTTTGGATAGGATTATCATTAATAGAATATTCTCTTCCTTTTGTGCGGTCCTTTATTGGACCTTCTAGAATATGGGCCTTTATCAGGTCCATAACAGTTGCCCCCCAGCCCGGTAGTCTGGTTGTCTGGGCTGTCGGGGTGTAATAACGGTTGTCTCCATATGGGCCTTTATTAGGTCTATAACAATTTTAATCACCGTTGATCTGATTTCATCTGATAGTGATTAAGTTAGTTCTAAGGGTAACAAATTTTTTTAGTGGTAAATATAATTGTCCCCTAATAATATTATTTTAAAAATCCCAATCATTTTTTAAGATATCTAACCATTTAATAACAAAATTCGTAAAACAGAAAAAAATTATTTTGGTTGCTAATATTAATTGTTGATAATGGTTGAGATTTTTCACAATATATGATCATATTAAAATTAAATATAAAAAATTTATTCCATATATATATATATATATATATATATATATATATATATATATATATATATATATATATATATCGAAAAAGTATTTGTCCTTTTAAATGATCTAACCTTATATCATTTTAGATCCTAACCGTTGATTTCCGTCAATAACGGTTAGGATTTATTGGGTCAAATTTAATAATTAATTAGTAATTCACAATAAAATTCAATAAATCCTAACCGTTGATTAACGGAAGTCAATGGCTAAAATCTAAAATGACTTAAGATTATATCATTTAAAAGGATAAATATTTTCTCATATATATGATTGCTAATCTTGACATCTTTATGTAAACATTAACAAATTTTATATTTTGTTTTGGAAAAGATATTACAAAAATCAAATATAATTTTTTTAATTTTATTTTCAACAGAAATTTTATATTTTCTTTGATGATTATATAACTTTACAATTAACTTCATGACCTTTTTATTTTTTTTATTTTGTAACTTTTTAATATATAACGTAAGACGTGATGCGAAAATCGAAAGAAAAAAAAAATATACCTTAGGGACAACAAGAAAAAAACCATCACAAAAATTATTGGCTTAAATTTTTTTACAAACCTTGTGTCAAAACATATAAATTTACATTCACCTCTAAAAGTTACAATATTATTATTCAGAGTTACATGATGCATTTTATTTTTTTTGGGTAAACTACATGATTCATTTAATTTGCGAAAAAATAATGATCATGTTCAATTTTAAAAAGGATTATAGTACAACACAAAATAAAGAGTGAACGACAAGATAAAACTCAAAATATCTGTTACTAAAAAATTTTTAAGGGATTTCTCACAGTATAAACTACTAAAAGACCATGAATATCATTTTATGCTCATCACGGTATCTCACAATTTTCCTATTATTGTATTCAAGATTCAATATCGACAAAAAAATTAAATTACTGCATTTTAAATAAAAAATTATAAAATTATGACTATTTTGAAAATATTTATGCATTTATTGCACAATGTCACGCCCAATTTGGGTGTCACATGTCACGACCCATTTAGGCGTGACACACGGGGTGTCACGCCTAAATGGGTCGTGACATGTGCTGCCCAAATTGGGCGTGACATGTAACACCCCGTATATATCCGGTAATGTTATCATACTATCGTATTAAGCTGCGCTTAATTAAAAATTGCGGAATATATATTTCTTTCCAATTATGATGTCATTATCATTACCGACTTGCTTATTAATCAATTAATAAAACATCGTTGTATGCAATTGCAATAAAACAGCTAACTGAAATACCTCATTAATTAAAACAACATAATGTATGTCTCTAGTCACGGAACTACAACACGTAGACCGGACCAACTATCAGTCTATACAACTCAACTCAAAAGTACTAACAATAGAGTGACATGGACAACTCTTATGCTCACCCAAATAAGGCAACAAAGCCCAACATAAGTCTCAACATCAAGAACATAATAATAATGCGGAAAACATAAACAATATCCAGTCCAGTCATGCTAGCAAATAAGCAGTAATATCATAATCAGCTAAACTCTGGCCTCCTGCCGCCAGAGGCATCAGTCACCATACTACCTGAACCTGAAATAAGCATTCCCCAAACGTGGGGTGAGATCTCTAAACAATAAATCTCAGTAAGACAAGGGGTCATCGAGGATCTTCCACCCCAAGCTCACTTACATGTGCAGTATAAGTTTAAAAGCAGTTTATCATCATCAGTTCTAAAATAGTGCAATGCAGCAGATAATCATATCATGTGTGTCAATACTATTCTACTGATCAGATAAAAGCATGAATACGTCTATTACCCACACAATATGCAAGACGCTACTTGCACCCACCCCACGGACTCACCATCTTGTATGGCGCCACATACTCAGGCTTATCGACTAAGTGGAAACAACACATACATATTATAAGCCATTGCACATATCAGCTCAAAAGCATTTCAAAATATCCAAAGCATGAAACACAACATGCATATAACCACACCCCCATGGGACATGGTGGAACCACAACATGGCTAAACCGATGACACGAAAGCTTACCTTGCAAGTTAACACCCAAAGCCAAGAGTCCACAGCTCAAAGTCCAAACACAGCAGATTCTCAATCTGTTATAGACCAACAATACATCAACAATCATACTCTACAAGTATACAACATAAAGACAACGCCTTTTCATTACGGTTTACGTCTTAAGGCTTCTCACCAAGCTATAAGCCCTTAATCACATGATTCTGACTTACATTAATTAATTACAGAAGTTCAACTTCCTCAAACTAGGGTCCACAAACCCATAGATCAGTTCTGGATGAACAGTACGCTACTGTTCCTCGCAAACTCAGAATATCCGGATATTCCTCGGGGAGATATCCGGATATGCAATATCCAGATATCTCACAGGCAATATCCGGATATCCAGATCCTCATATCCGGATATCCATATCCGGATATCCATATCCAGATATCAATATCCGGATATTCCACGGCAAATATCCGGATATTTCGCGACAGAATGCAGTTTCTGCATTTCGCGAAGATATCCTTCCAAGGTTCCATTTTTAACACTTCCAGAAGCTTAAACATGCATCTTAAGGTTCATTTATGTTCATATGACAGTTGGTTATTTGTTTAACCCATTAACATGCCAAGACTTCATCTTTAAGCAACAAAACTCAAGACCAAGGTTGGTACAACTCACCAAGGTTCAAAACAGAGGAAAATGGTTATTCTTGGAGCTCACACAACAGCTCCAAGGTACTGACTTCAAAGGTGCACGAAAATGCTACCAGAGCTTGGCCCTTTCTTCACAAGGAAGGCTTCTTGAAGCTCAAAATGCCTCAACAATGGCTCAACCACCTCAACCTCCCAAGTCAGCAACCAAAAGCACTCAAGACAACCTACCAACTCAGAAATGGAGCTCACAACACCCTCACCAAAGTATTTCCCACCCACCCAAGGTGTTTACAAGGAGAAAGTGTGAAGAAATCAAAGAAAAGAGGTGGCTTGAAGGTGTTTCATGCAAAGGTGACCAAGGAGAAGGGTGGCAGCAGCCAAGCTCTCAAAATGTCACGTAGGAGGCACCATTTCTGACCTAGAAATGTGTGACATGGCCTTATATAGGCCCACTTAACCAATTAACACACAGTATTAGCTTTAATTTCTACGCTTATCATTTTAATCACAAACTTTGGATTCTTAACCTACTCAAATTTACAAGAATTATCATATTTCTCTTATAATTTTCGGAGCATTTTTCCGGTACGCGCTTTTCAAAGCCAGTACCAGTTTTTGGCACCAGTTCTCATTATTTTGACTTGAAACTCGTTTTACAAGTCCTACCTATTATTCTAGTAATTATCATGCACTTATTATAATTTTCCGGGATACTTTTTCGGTACGCATTTATACCGACTAGCAGAACCGGTATCTGCACTTTTCTTCCGAAAAGCGACTTTCAGCATTCTTAATCACTTACTATAATTATTAAAGCCTCATAATAATTATTATGGTCAATTATAGAATTATTTTCTAATTTCACATAATTAATTAATTAACTTCCTTAATTAACGGTGCAGGTTCTTACATGACACGTGCAGACATGTTGTCGCCTAAGGGCATGAATGATGCAAAAAAGTCTATATAAACCCTTATCACTCTATACACTCTTCACAACTCTTCTCCACCATCAATTCTTACATTTACATACATAATTATTAGCTTAAATTTAGTCTTTTATTTTATTTGTTATTCCATTTTAAAATGAGTTCACATTCTGATTCTGTTCGTGTTGTGTTATATTACAATGGTAGGAAGGTGGAAGGCTGACGAGGTGTCATGTTTGAAGGTGAAAAATGGCCGACACGTATCCAACACAACACAACCATTGATGAACTGCATCAGAAAATTCGTCAGAAGTTAACTCTTCAAGGTAACCAATGTATCAACCAGTCAAGGAAATATTTTTCAACCAGTCAAGGAAAGATTTTCTAGAGTTGTATATGGACATTGCCGGAGCAGAGGATGTACCCTTATCGCTGAGGTCGGTTGCTTTAAATTCTCCATGTCTTGCATCAACGTCCGTTGCTTATGCTTCTCCAGTTGCTAACATTTCTGAGAGAGATGAAAAGGATCCTCCTTGGGTTATGCATTACGACGACGACGACGATGATGATGAAAATATCGCAATAGAAGAACGTCTTCTGGCCAAGGATGCTAGTGCTTCTAAAGGAGATGACGGTGGTGACAAGGGCACGTCTCAAATCCTAGTATACCATGAACCAGTGAAGTCTCAAATCTCGCATCCTAATGACATGGGCTCTGCATAATTAACAGAACATCATCAAGGTATTTTACAGAATAACTCGTATGTGGTTTTGGGTGTTTGAATAATGTTTTAACAAGTTTTAATTCCTATATGCAGGTGACGATGCTGTTATTCTTTTTTGGGAAGGAATTTCACATTACACACATACTGATTGGAGTTATCAGAGCGAACAAGAATCATGCACTGATGGTTCAGTTTCGGGATCAGAATCAATACAAGGTTCGTGGCAACTGAGTGACAAGTTATTTGTGAACCAAGAATTTGCAACGAAAAGGAGGTTCAAATGGCACTGAAGCTCAACCTCATGACAGAGCATCAAGATGCAATTGTAATTGAGAGCACGCCTGCAAAGTTAAGCATGAAATGTTGCGCGTATGATCAAGGTTGCCAATGGAGCTTTAGGGCGATAAAACCAGTGTTTGGTGAAAATTGAAAGATTTCCAGATGGGGTGGGGATCATAATTGTTTGAATGACCATATTTCTCAGGGTCATAGACAGCTCGATGTTGACGACATTGCTGAGCTCGTTCTAGGTACGTATTCTGTATTAATGTGTATGCAACTTTGAAAGAGGTGTTGCTACTTATATACGTTATACTTAATGTGTAGGTAACGTCTTCATTGCTAGGGATGATAAGGGAAGAAGCACCAGTCTCAATTGCACTGGTTCAGGAAAGGATCACCTCTAAATATGGATACAAAGTTTCGTACAGAAAGGCATGGTATGCGAAGCAGAAAGCAATTGCAATGATGTACGGGTCGTATGCTTTTTTGTCTAGGTGGTGTGAATACATGCTTCGCTTTTCTCCAGGTTTTTTTATCATATTCAAACAAATGATTATTATGTGGAGCATGTAATAATTCATGGAAAACGCATGTTTCATCGTATCTTCTGGACGTTTAGATAGTGTTGCGAGGCATTCAAATTTGCCAAACCAGTCATACAGATTGATGACACTCATTTATATGGAAAGTACAAAGGCAAATTCTTGGTGACCACAACCCAAGATGGAAATGAAGAATGTTTACCCATTGCATTTTCCATCGTTAAAGGTGAGACCTTGGAAGCCTTGGACTATTTTCTTATTAATATTCGTGCTCATGTTACGTAAATGTCAAACATATGCCTCATCTCCGATCGACATTGTAGCATAATATCTGATGTGGAGAATAATCGTAATTGGCAACCACCAAATGCATATCACGTCTTTTGTATTCTTCATATTGCAAGCAACTTCAATCAGAAGTTTCGAAATGAGAAATTGAAGCGGACATTAAAGAATTTAGGTATTTTTGGCTCAACTGTAATTATTCAGTTTTTGTGGCTTACATTTCTTGGAAGCTGATATCATTAACATTCTATGCAGGTTATACCCCGTCAACGGTTGATTTTAAAAGAGGTTTTGCTCGATTCCGTGAAGCTAGTCCTCAGGTTGTTGAGTGGAGTGATGCCATTCCTAAGGAAAAGTGGATGCGTGCATACGATGTTGAAGGACGCAGGTACGAGCATATGACAATTAACTTGGCAGAATCTGTAAACAGGGTGTTAAATGGGGCAAGAAATATGCCAATAACTGCTCTGGTTAAGCACACATACAGTAGATTAGTTCATTATTTTGTTACCAGGGGTAAATCAGCTGCTTCTCAACTTCAATATGTGCATCGTCTTTGCAAAAATGTTGTTGAACTACTCAAGCACAACTTGCCCATCAGTAGGCAGTCCCAGTATACCGGCCATATCCTGCAAGGTGATACTCATCTCACCCTATGTCATATGAAAAGTACGTGTCTCTAGTCTTCACCTCTTGACCAGAGCACTAATCAATGCAGCATCAATCTGAAATACATTATACAATTATCACACAGTATGTTATTCTATTGAATAACTATATAAATTATTATATCGTCAAGTGCATACCTGAATATGTCGCATGCGTGCGACATGTATAAATCCAGCCTGTGTGAGGTAATCGACGATCACATCTGGAATAGCGCTGGCAAGTGGCGTCCCCTGTACTTTACCACATCAGGTCTTCAACTGATGAACGTGTTCCGTATTTCACACCCGCTGTGAAATATGGGCACTCTACATCCTCTTCCGAAGTACCTCCTATCTATACGGCCCATGTATGATATACATACTAGGATCGGTAGGCTCTAGCTCATGATCAGATGCAGAACCCCCAGATGATGATGAATCAGCATGATAAAAAATTATACAAATTTGAGAATTTATTATAACCGTTAATTTATAATAAAATTATGCATACAAGTGTAATACAACATTGAAAATAATTTACAAAACAACAACTTACAACATGTAACAACAACATCTATTTAAAAATTAATTAAGCAAATTCCAAATTCACTATCAAAATTATTAAGCAAAAACCCTAAATTACTAATTTATTTGTAACTGCATAATATTATCATGCATAGGTCATTAATTCATTCGTAAGTAATTAATTCATACAAATTATCACATCGTGTTCCTAACAATTTTATAATCAAGTATATTAATTCATTATTACTTAATAATAATACCTAGCTCACTAATTAATTCATAATTAAATAGTAATAATAATATCTAAGTCACTACAGCATTCATAACTCACTACAAAATTCCTATGTCATTATAACAAAACCGTATTTCAATTACGGCAAAACAATTGCTCCTGAAGTCATTCATGAACCAAAGATAATGCAGTTAAAACCCTTATCACTCAGAAAAATTATCCATAATAGGAATATCTTTGAAAAATAATGAGAGGAAATTGGTGACATATGGGGAAGTGAAGTTCATTCCAAAGAATGATTAACTTTCCATTGGGAAAAAAATGAAGAGTAAATACCCTTTTGGTCCCTAACAAAAAACACGGTTCCTACTTTAGTTCCTTAGAAAAATAAATTAGTCAGTTAGTCCCTAACAAATTCAAAGTTGACCCATTTAGTTGAAATCGTGGTCCCTCACAAATTCAAAAAAGACCCATATTAGTCCATCAAAAGGACTAAAATGGATCCACTTTGAATTTGTTAGGGACTAACTAACTAATTTATTTTTTATAAGGGACTAAAGTGGAGACCGTATTTTTTTGTTAGAGATCAAAAATGGTGTTTACTCAAAAATGAATTTGGTTTATGTCTCTGACGAAAGAGGAATATTTATAAGAATACGGTTAATGCCTCTGACAAAAGGGATTATTTATCAGTTTTGCCTAACGCATTGACAAGAGTGACAGAGAGATATCCTCGAACTCAATATTTTCCCATTAATCTTATACCCTTTGCGCCAATCAACAATGTCGATAAAAGCACGCACGAACAAAACCGCAATCGTCACAACCACCCAATTCCCAAGCGCACCTCGAGGTCGCGTGTAACAAACAATTCAGAAGGCTCACGCATCTATTGCAATAGCAAATCAGCCTCACTCGTGCATTTTGTTGTGTACCCCTTTCTCATTATGTTGTTGTTATTATTATTATTAGTGTTTAAATATGATTAGTTCTTACCCTATATTTTCATTAGTCTTTTTTAGGTGGTTTATATTTTCATTAGTTTACAAATATTGTTAACACTATTCATATTCACTTGTATGCAGATATGGTCTCTAATGGGAACAAAAAAGTATAAAAATAATTTTCCCAAAAATTTATTCTCTTCGAATGTTTCAAATTCCTCTCACTGTTTCCATCTCCTATTGAAACCGGGACAATGACCATCTTGTCACTTTTTGGGCAAAATTTTACCTGATTGCCACGCCTGAAATTTTTTTTGCCAAAATGCCACGTCACAATCCCGTTGGTCTGACAAGCGGGAATGGACTGGACACGTGTCAGCGTCTGAATGGTCAACCATTCTCGCTGGGCTGCCTAGCTAGAATGACAGAATGCTGACACGTGGCAAAAGTACATGCATTCTCTAGATGTTTGTACTTTTGTCACGTGTCAGCATTCTGTCATTCTAGCTGGGCAACCCAGCGAGAATGGTTAACCATTCAGATGCTGACACGTGTCTAGTTCATTCTCGTTTGTCAGACCAGCGAGATTGTGAGGTGGCATTTTAGCAAAAAAAAATTCTAGACGTGGCAATAAGGTAAATTTTCATTAAAGGAGTGGCACAATGGTCAATGTCTCAATGAAACCCCCCTCGTGATAAAACTCCACTCCTCTGGCACTACAATTGTGCTCTCTCTCTATATGTGTATACGATAATGGTGCGTAGAGCTAGGTTATAAAAAATGCATACACATACGCTATTTAAACTTAAAACAAATAAAATATCGTAAAATTTTATTTTTAATTAAAGATATTTGTAATTGCAGTTTATAATTTAGCAATAATTTGAATTTTGATGGCCAACAAGAAAGGATAGGTTAGTGATAAAAAATAACAAGGGTATGATAAAACCATATTATATCTTGCATTTGATGTACATTATATAAGTAATATAATTTGATTATGTTATTTGAAAGAAAGAAACTAGATAACATTAACCTTTGTATTATAATTTCATATTATTTTCTAAAAATATATTTTTATACTTTTTTTTTTTAAAAAAAAAGAAGCTTAAGAAGACATAGCCTTAGGTTTGAAATAAAAAGTTCTTATAAATAGCCAATAGAATAATTTTATTATATATTTTTTCTTCAACAAACAATGAATAAGAGCCAATATGATACCTTATCAAATCATATTTCCACTAAAATATTCACCAAACATGCTCTTAATAGTTTATTTATTAATTAATATTATTAATATTTTATATTCAATTAATATAGGATAAAGATGATATCAATGTTAATAGAATCAAAATGTCATAGTTATAATAGAATTCAAATGATAACTTTAAATGGCACAAATTAACGGATTCGTGCAATAATTACAAAGAAGAGAAAGTGAAGTTTTGATTCTAAATATCCAAAGAAAATGGAAAAATGGGAAGTTTTGACTTTTGATTCTCTATTTTTTTATATTATTATTTATGTGAGGCAACAGCCTTATGGATGTTTGGCCATGAATACAAATGTTTAACCATTAATGCAAATGAATATAAAATCTCAATATTAACATAGGAAGGAATCGACCTTTCGAATTTACAAAAAAAGGTAGGGACAATGGGCCACGGGAGCTACACCAACTCAAATCACGAACAGTAACTAAAATGTCACTGTTTATCAATTTTTTTACCTAAATGCCACGTGAACAGTCTTATTTCTCAATCTGCCACGGGGGCGAGTTCGCTACCCGGTGTAGCGAACTCGACTTGCTGACGTGTCACGTTTCTAGTGAACACCAAGTTCGCTACACGGGGTAGCGACTGTTGACGTGACATTTAGGTAAAAAAGTTGGTAAATAGTGACACTTTCGTCACTGTTCCCTCAAACCATCCTCTGCCTTTTTTAACCGAATCCAAAACCGTCATCACGATTTCATCGGTGCTCTTTTTAAAAAAGCGTTTTGTAATAAAAAAAGATTTGTAGAACCGCGTATAATGATGAATCAGCATGATAAAAAATTATACAAAGTTGAGAATTTATTGTCACCATTAATTTATAATAAAATTATGTATACAAATGTAATACAACATTGAAAATAATTTACAAAACAACAACTTACCACATGTGACAGTAATATTTATTTAAAAATTAATTAAGCAAATTTTTAATTCACTATCAAAATTATTAAGCAAAAGACCTAAATCACTATTTCATTCATAACTACATAATATTATCATGCATAGGTCATTAATTCATTCATAAGTAATCAATACGCATTCATTACTTACGAATGTATTAAAACTATTCACAGGTTGCGTCACTAAATAATCCCTATTGATAAATAACATAAACCCAATACCAAATTGATAAATTAAACAAAAAAAAAAATCCAATGGATGAAAGAGCCGCAATTTGAAAATTGACATATCAGAAGAACTTGCTCGGATAAAACAATATTAATTAAGGGTGAATCCATAGGCGATTGGATTGTAGGGTTTGAAGATGATGGATTTTGGGGATTTTGAATTTGACTTTGACTTTGAGGATCCATGGTGTTTGGGGGTTTATGAGAGGATGATGAACCGGAAACAGATTCCGCCATTGATACTCTCTCACTCTCTCTCTTTCTCTCTGCTGTGATGAGGCCATGGTTCCCAAATTCATTCAATTCAAGCAAAGTAGAGAACGACGAGATTAAATCTCGATCGTATACGTCATCCAAAAACTTCAATCCTGATTCAACTATGTGATTTAGAAAAATGAATCTTTGATGTGAAATTTTGATGATATCTCTTTCTTCGTTAACCAGGATCTACTTTCCTGATTTAGAGTCTATTTGATTTTTTTTTAAGTTAAAAGTTAATTTTAAGTTGAAGTTAAAAAAAATTAAAAAAAATTATAATAATACAAAAAATTTAGCTTAAAAATTATTATTGAAGGTGGTGAAGAAGCAGATAGTCAGTCACAAGGATAAAAACATGGGTAGGAGCAATTTGAAAATTGACATATCAGAAAAACTTGCTCGGATTGAAGACATGGAAACTAGGTATGGTTGCTCAAAATAGGAAGTTGAACGAGTGATAGTTACTTGTGAGGGTGATCCTGAGAATTAAGACAGGGAGTGGAGTTCTCCATTTGAAGGGAAAGATCTTTTTATTTTGCCGAGACAGTTTGTTTGTTCTCCTTCTATGTAGAATGAGACGAGAGAAAGTAAATGAATAAAATGAAAGAAAGACCGAAATGTGTGTGTGTGGATTTGATGTTGGTTCTTATGATTCTACAGTTGATGATTATTGGTGGTAACTGGTCTCAATCCCGAATTCTTGTTTTCTTATGTCTATTTGTCTCTTTTTTCAGCCAAGTATATATATATATGCCATCTATCAAATATCAAAATTGTCACATAAGTTCTCTTAAAAGCACTTCGTTGGAATGTTAACAAGGTCAACGTTTTTTACATATTCTTCCTGTACTGAAGCCGAAACTGACATCGGATTTTTTTTTTCATCCTTAGCAAATCAAGTTATTATTATAACATTCTTTTTTTCTGTCCTTTTATCTTTTTTAAATATCTTCTAATGCATTGTTAGAGCTCTCTAACTGCAAAATAATGCCAATCTTTTTTACTTTTGATTCTCTAATTTACTATCAAAATTATTACGCAAAAACCCTAAATCACTAATTCATTCGTAACTACATAATATTATCATGCATAGGTCATTAATTCATTCGTAAGTAATTAATTCATACAAATTATCACATCATGTTCCTAATAATTTTATAATCAAGTATATTAATTCATTATTAATTAATAGTAATACCTAGGTCACTAATTAATTCGTAATTAAATAATAATAATACCTGGTTCACTAATTGATTCGTAATTAAATAATAATAATACCTAAGTCACTACAAAATTCTTAAGTCACTATAACAATTTTCTAAGTCACTAATATACGCTAGACTTTAACATATTCCTAATGTAGCACTGTAGTTTAAACGTATAGATAACTGGTATTAAAAACTTTTGCTAAAAACTTACTTTTGTTAGCAAAGCTTCGCTACTCAGACGAGATGTAGTAAACGACTGGGGGAATATTACTGGCTTAACCTCAGTAGCATGAAAATTGAGAACACCATAATCTGCAGAACTACTTCTATACGAACAATTCAATTGATGATTGTCCCTATAAGACCTGTCTTGAAAACCAAGGCGAACTTCACTGTAAGGGCACTGAGGATGTTCACGTGTGTAAATTTTCTGATCCATCATCATGCTAAACTCACTTGAGATCTTCCTCTTCCTAATAAAATCCAAGTT
Source organism: Gastrolobium bilobum (assembly GCF_033153095.1). Classification (NCBI taxonomy): domain Eukaryota; kingdom Viridiplantae; phylum Streptophyta; class Magnoliopsida; order Fabales; family Fabaceae; genus Gastrolobium; species Gastrolobium bilobum. The sequence goes on along the minus strand of NW_026899163.1, from coordinate 37,563 downwards.
TGTAACAACCTCTCCCTTGATTGGATGAGATGGTTGCTGAACTGGAAGCCTTCCCCTCATTCTCTCCATCCCAAGATTGGATGGATGAAGATTCTCGGGTTTCCTGTCTTCCACATCAAAGTTTGGCTCATCTTCAGCCCCTTCAACATCATACTCATTGCAATCATTGATGACCAATGACCCACTGCCTCCAGCAGAGGACAATGGGGGGCAATACTCAGGATAAAGCTCTTGAGCCAAGGACTCCTCTTGACTGATGATGGCAAGCCAGGTTGCACTTTCCTTGGCTGTCATTTTATCTTGAAGGCATTTGGACTGCCTCACAAGCTTGCGAATCTTGACAATATCAGGAGACATATGCTTGATAACTGCAGTTAGAACACCAACCTTCCATGCCTTCTTCAGGTCATGAGGTTTCTTGTAAGGTGGAGGGCCTTGATCTTTAGGTAAACCAATTTGAGGCCACCATTCTTCATTCCCGGTCGGCCACCATGGTGGAGGAACACCCTTCTCTAATGGGAACCGTCTCTGAGGGGGATCACAGTGCTGACAAGAGAGAACCCAAGGTTGTGTCCTGTAACTCTTGCAAGGTGTGCAGAGTTGGACCAATCGAATTGCATCCATCATTCTTACCAGGGATTGCATTATCCGCTTGATACTTGGCTATGGCAGCTGGACCATTGCGATCAAACCTAACCTTATCCTTCCACCATTCACGAAGGTTGTCAGATGCCCCAGTCACTGGTTTTCCCTTCTCAGGAATTATCCCATAAACAAATCCTTGCGCCTTACAAACCTCCATCATCTTCAGCATGTATTTCAGTATTCCATCCTGAGCTCTTGACATCTTCTTCCTCCTTGCCTGTTCTTGGGATTGCCTTTGCTTTGCTGCATCAATTCCTTCCTTAGCCTTAGTTTGTTCTTTCAATCGCTTGAGACGCATTTTGTCCCTCCACATCCTCCTCTCAAGCTCATCCACATCAATTTCTTCATCACTGTAATCATCATCAACTCCTGCATCGGGTTCAGTTTGCCTGGCAGAAATATCTCCTTCCCCGAGTGGACCACATAACATATCCAAATCGCCACAGAACCCCATGTCATCAAACATCATCATCTTTTCCCAAGAAAAAATACCCCCAAAGATGGCCTAAATTTTCAGAAGAAATGGATTTAACCGGTAAGCTTGAGATTGAGTGAGTAAAAAACTGGTTTCAAATTTTACGCTCCTTCAGCACTATAAACCAACTCTAGTCAATAAATCGTCAAGATATTAAAGGCCTATACACCTGGCAAAGGCAAAAAAACAGAGAACAATTTAGACGGTAAAGAGGTCAAACAATACTTTCCAGATGAAGTGAATACCAAAAGCATCAAATCTGCGCCAATATCTTATATGAGATTCAATAGCCATCCAGTTTTCACCAGCAGATACTTCTTTCATTCTCATATATTGGATATAGGCTAAAAAGTCAAAAAGTGGATTAAAAAAATAATCTAAAATAGAGTAATCACTATATGAAATCATAAAATTCTCTGCTTTTGTCTGAAACTCTAATCCATCAATACACTAACTAGATCAGAGCAATAACAGATCTAAATCACCCAAAATAAAAAATGAAAATACAAGCACCGTAGGCACAGAGCATGCTTCAATGATGATTTAAAAAAAAAAATGGCTCATCGACCCATCATCAAACAGGTGGCGGCTGAGAGATAAAAAAAGGCAGGTTTCAGAAAAAAACTTCACAAGAATACAAGCAAAACTGATGAAGAAACAATCAAGCCAGCTACGAACAGAATATCTAAGACCAAAAACAATCACTCAGAGACCCCATAAGACCATAAATAGCAACACCAACTTAAGAACATAAAAATAAAAATAAAAATTCAAATTCAACTGAAGATCATAAAGCTAAGAAAAAGATTAAAACTTAACAGATCAACAGGTTAATGGAACCAGCACCAACACACACAAAAAACAACATGCACATGCATAAAAGAAAAGAAAAACACACAAAACAAAAAAACAAAAAAAAAAAGAAGCCCAAAATTTGTATTGACCAATAAACTAGCAAGAAGGAACTGAAGAGTGAAAAAGGCAACAATTTTATTTCATCAGGGGAACCTTACCAGAAGATCCAGAAGTGGGTCTTGCTGCGAGGTCACCACAAGTCAATATAGGAAGAACAAGCATGCTATTTTCGAAACTTCGATGAGAAAGAGATTGAAGAAGAAGGAGAAAGGAGAAGAGGGAAAGGGAGAGGAAAATGAGGAGAGAGAGAGTAGGGGTGTTCGCGGTCTGGATTGGATCGGTTTTGAAGCAAAAAATCATCCGATCCAATTCCTTCGATTTGATTATTTAATCATCCGATCAGTTTGAATTTTTTTCAAATCCGATCCAATCCAATTTTTTTCAGTTTGGATTGGATCGGTTTTTGATTTTTTGAAAAGCCAAAAAAAACAGAACTTATATGAATTATTTTTAGAAAAAATGAGGAGTATTATTTGTCATGGATCCTTTGTATTGGTAGTAGCAGAAATTTTTGGCAATATCGTAGTAATAAGTCTTCCAAAATCACTAATAAAAAAAAATACTTGATCGATATTCTAATAAAAAAAGTAATGAATTCTTCTACACAAATTAAATCAAATTAACATCATTGTTACATTCATTTTCCAAATCTGCCTCCTTTTGCAGTGTACTTAGAAAAAAAATGAGTTCTGCTGGGTGGTCCTCTGCATCTCAACCTACTCGAACTTTTCCAGGGGTAGCATCTAGAACCCAAGCCTTAAAATAGCATAGGATTAAGTATGAAACAACTCGAAGGCACTCATACATAAAAAATACAAGCAAACAAGAAGACAGAAAATACAATATAATCCTTGTCAGCTTCGACTTTTACTCACTACCAAAATTTTGAAGGCTTAATTTGTTATTGGGTTCAGCTTTTTAAGTCCCCTTTTGCAAGATCTGCACACGGGTTTTAAAAAAATGATATGCAGTCAATTTCTAGGCCTCTTTCCCAGCAACCAATCTGAAAACAAATCTCACAGATGAACCAATATTATTTTCTGATAACTCCTTAATGTCAAATATGATACACACCCTTGAGGAGTAACTAAAAGCAAACAGTCTCAACATCGTTAAATCTAGGAAACTGACTGACCATGACTTAGTACACGGATCAACGGTCCACATCCAGCATCACATAGCAAACACATCAGAACAGCGTTAGAGCAATTCCAAAATCAAAATTCAATACTCCCACATTAAAAGATTCGAAATTTACAAACTTATAAGGATTCGAAATTCAAAGCAAGTCACATCCCCGTACACATGGGAAGCTAATGGATCTATATGAAGCAGACAGAAACCAACATCAAAAAACAAAAAGACGGGGAATTTAGGGAAACTTCTAGAACACCACGTCAGAATATATGATAATTATGCTCTGTTCTAAGATTTCTGAGGAAAAAGGTGAAGTGGGTGTAGAGAAAGGTCTTACCTTGGAGAAGAGTGAGAGACTGAGAGAGGTGAGCCGGGAGCGACTGTGAGACTGTGAGCCGTGAGCGAGGTGAGCCTGTGAGCGACTGTGAGTGAGGTGGCTAAGACAAGCACTCATCGGTTAGGCAACGCTTTCTCATATTATAAGAGAAGTTAATTTCTGTGCTGATTGGTTAGCCAAGTCTGCTCTTCACAAAGATGCTAATTCCTGTGCTGATTGGTTAGTCAAGTCTGCTCTTCACAAAGATATTGGATTCTGGAGTCATAGAGTTATGCCCTTTCACCTTGCTCAGTGATCACGATCCTCAGGGAATCTCCTCTTGTAGGGATATAGACCCTGATAGTTATTTTTTGTTTCTGGTTATTAGTTTGTTTTTGTTTGGCGCTTCGCCCCTTAATGTTATCAAAAAAAAAAAAAAGAGTGCGAGACTAAGAGCTCATTTCTTTGTACTTAAAAAAAAAAAATTAACTTTTATCACTTTCTTATTTTATAATTATTTTTTATAAAAGTTAAAGCTATTTATATTTTTATAAAAATATTTAGTTTTTGAAAAAAATATTTGACTTTTGACTTTTGTTTTTCTTAGAAGTTAAAATTTTTAGCTTCTGAAAAAAGTTAATTTTTGACTTTTTTTGTTATTTCTGTTTTTTTTAAAAGCGAACATCCAAACGAACTAAAAACGAGAAGTGCTTTTTTTTTTCAAAAAAAGTAGCTTTTGAAGAAAAAAAGCACATCCAAACGAGCCCTAAGAAAGCAAGACGAAGATGGCAAGACCCACGGATGCATCTTTTTCCATATTTTTGGATTAGGTTTAGAATTTTTTTGTGTTTCAATTCAAAGTTAATGGGCTAATGGTTGGATTTATGATTTTGGGCTATTATTTGGGATAGGTCCAATTTGGTAGAAAATAAGTTTGGATCGAATTGATTTTCAACACCCAAATCAAAAATCGATCCAATCCAGTTAATATTTGTGAGTTTTTTTTATTTTTGATTATTTTGATTATCGGTTTTTCAATTTGATTACTGCGATTTGGATCGGTTGATGAACACTCACGAGAGAAAGTGAGAAAAAGACAGAGATCATAGAATTATCCTCATTTTATATTATTGCTTTAAAAGAAGGGTGAGGGGGCGGTGCTCTTGGTGAATGTGAAAATAGTTTGTGTCATTCATTATTGGTGGGGAATTAAACTAAAAAACCCGATTTTAAGGAGTAATTGAAGTTCAAGATATATTTACAATATTGGTTAGGTTAATCCCACCTTAACTTGGGATGATCAGTTACTAGAATTTATTAATGAATTATTTATGATGATAATATGAATATGATTAATGAAGTTTTCTGTTTCTTCTTTTCTTTATTTATTTCTCTGTTTTGTTTTTGTGTGGCAAAAAAATTTATTTATTGCAATTTAATTAAATAATTACGCAAATATCACAGTTTGAGAAATATTTACGCATCTATTACTGGGGCATCTCTCATGAAGGGGAAGACGCCTAAATGGGGCGTCTCTTATGAGGTGGTGACATGAGTCACTTGTTTTTTCTAAAAAAAAAATTAATTTAATCATAAAACTTCTAAAGGCCATAACTTTTGACTCGAGTATCCAAATCAGGTAATTCTTTTTTTGATTCCACATAAATTTTCGAGATCTACGCAATGACATCTCATTTGACATATTTTATTTCTCACAAACACAATTTGAATTTGCAAGAATGGTATTATAAGAGCGGTTAAACACAGAAGCCTCTGAGTTCTGGATTTGTGATTTAATATAAAAAATAAATAAAAATTTTGATTTGTGATTTAAATTTTTTTTATAATAATTTTCTTTATTATAACAAAATTTTGGTTTGTGATTTAAATTCAAAATAAAAAAAATTATTATTAATAAGGAAAACAAAATAAAGATTTGATTTGTGATTTAAACTAAAAAATCAATTTGAAAAATCTGTAAAAATAAAGAAAATAATTAAATAAATATTTTAAATTTCTAAGGAAGAAGGATATTATTTTTAAAATTAATGATTAATGCTATAAGCTTCTGGGTTATTATTCATGGTCTGAAATTAATGATGGCTTATGAATATTTTTCAAAATTAAAATTACCTAAATTAGGCGTGATTTCCTCTTGATTGAAACCCAATTTAGACGTGATTGGTGATGTGTTAGGTTTTGACAAGTGTTGACACGTGTCACAATTTTAAACCCAGAAGCCTCTGAGTTCTGCGTTTGTGATTTAATATAAAAAATAAATCAATATTTGATGTGTGATTTAAATTAAAAATAATATTTTTATTTTTATTTTTATGATAAAAAATTTAGTTTGTGATTTAAATTAAAAGTAACAATTATTATTAATAAGAAAAACAAAATAAATATTTGATTTGTGATTTAAACTCAAAAATCAATTTGAAAAATTTGTATTAATAAAGGAAATAATTAAATAAATATTCTAAATATCTAAGGAAGAAGGATTAGCTGATTTAAATTTAAATTATGTTGGTGAGAAATAAAATATATCAAATGAGATGTCATTGCGTAGATCTCGAAAAGTTATGTGGAATCCAAAAAAGAATTACCTGATTGGAATACTCGAGTCAAAAGTTATGGCCTTTAGAAGTTTTATGATTAAATTAATTTTTTTTTTGAAAAACAAGTGACACGTGTCACCACCTCATGAGAGACGCCTCATTTGGGCATCTTCCCCTTCATAAGAGACGCCCCAATGGAGCGTCACAGGGCGTCACACTGTGCAATAGATGCGTAAATATTGCTCAAACTGTCATATTTGCATAATTATTTAATTAAATTACAATAAATAAATTTTTTTGCCCAAAAATCATTTTGAAAAATCTGTATTAATAAAGAAAATAATTTAATAAATATTCTAAACACTTGGTAGAATATTATATAAATTTGTATATATTTTAATAATTAATTACGAATAAGTTGCCGTTTTGAACCTAATTACGAATATATTGCACTCATTCACGCCCAATAATGGTACTATAACATTAAATTCAAAATTCAAAAAACCTCAAATAAGTTGATTGCATTTTGTATTTAATAGGAGTTGATTGTGTTTTGTATTTAATAGGAGCTGATTGTGTTATAATTTTATGAGTTGGTTACAGATTGTCGCTAATTCAAATAAATTTGCTTGAGGTTATTTGAATTTTGAATTTAATGTTATAGAAGTTGATTGCGTTTTGTATTTAATATGAGTTGATTGCATTTTGAATTTAATAGGAGCTGATTGCGTTTTGTATTTAATAGGAAATTTGGTGTCATCTTATTTATAGATGAGTTAATCCACTTTGGTGCCATCTGTATAGTATCATTGTTGTAAATTTAAATTTTGTTTGTGAGAGACAAAATATATCAAATGAGATATCATTGCGTAGATCTCGAAAAGTTATGTGGAATCAAAAAAAGAATTATCTCATTCGGATACCCGAGTCAAAAGTTATGGCCTTATAAAGTTTTACAGTTAAACTATTAATTTTTTGTGCCACGTGTCAACACCAGACGAGTCACGCCTAATTTAGGCGTGAATGCCTTGGGAGTCACGCCTAATTTGGGCGTGAATAGTCACGCCTAATTTGGGCGTGAATGAGATAAACTATAAAAAAGGAGTAAAGGAATAAATACTGCAATTCCCAAACTCCCAGAATACTACAATCTGGAAGAAATTATGGGAATAGAAAGGGTCAGAGCGTATAAAGTCAATGATGAGTGATGTGCCTCTGGCAAAGGTAGTTTTCCAAGCTGAAATTGATAAGAATTGAGTCATAAAAGAGAAATTTATATACATTTTTTGCTTACTATATTGATTTTATCTATGTCAATGACATTTCTCACCTATTGGTTGTGTTTATACAAGTAAAAGAAGTGAAAATTATAAAATTATAAAAAGCCTGTTGACGCAACTCCACACGGGTGTAGCACGGTACAAATTCCAGCAACATGGCGCGGAATGGCGCCACACTGGCACAAACTCGCGCCAGTTTACGAACTGCACAATGGTAACTTGTAAGTGGCGCTAACTGGCGCCAAGTAGCGCCGGATACTTGAAGAAATCCATCACAGAGAAGCGGCACCCAGTGGCGCCACAACGGCGCCGGTTTCCGAGTCCAAACCGGTCTTATGCAAGCGGCGCCGACTAGCGCCGTAATGGCGCCTAGTGGCGCCAGTTTTGGGGAAAACTTCGCGAAGTGGCACAGCGCTGAGTTGCGTCAAAATGGCGCCGTTTTACGAAGAATGATGTTCGACTTTTTCAATTTGGACAAAGGCACTGAGCTGGATGGCGCCGGGTTGCGGGAAAGATACTTCGTGCTGTCCGAGGGCATTTTTGGAAGAAGGAAAAAAGGCGTATAAATAGGATGCCTTTTACAGAACGTGAACGAGGGGAATTCTATTCTGATACCAGAGAACCGTCGTGCTTCAGAGAGAGCTTCCGAGAGATCTTCTCATTCATCTTTGTTCTTCCATTCTATTTTCTTGTTGATGTTGAATATTGCTATGTCAGTCATGACAAAGATTGGCTAGTTCTTTTTTTTGTAGTTGGGGTCACAAACCCTATGTGAACCCTTGTTACGACGGATTGATTTATGGTTTTTCGTTTATATAATTATCTTTATCTTTACCTTGTGCGTAATTATATCTTTTTTATTGGAATTGATCAATTTAATAGTTGAGGATAGTTTGATGGTTAGAACCCTAGATAAGAATATTAGGGTTTTAGTCTTGAAAGAGGGTAAGATAACAATTTATATGCATGCTAGGAATATATGTATATTTAATTGCAGATGCTTAAATCATTGGGTTCATTGCTTAATGCCATGAGAAACATTGCAAGAAATTGGGGTTTCAATTGGGATTAAGGGTTAACCTTGCAAGAAATTGAGGGTTAACTATTAATGGTTTTAGATAATAATTTATCTGAGTAATTATATAAAGGAGTATTGTAAATCAATCCAAAGTAAGAAGTGGGGATCATAAGGTGAGTGCACTCTAGCTACAATGTTTTCTCACATTTACAAAAATCAATCTTTGTTCTTTTTCTTATAAACAAAAATTCAAAAATACGTTTTACTTTTAATTCTTATTATTCTCAAATCCACAATAATTTTCACACACATATTTGAACTCTTCAGTCTTAAAAGGAACAATTATTTGATATACGATCATAATCCCTATGGAGACGAACTTTTCTTATCATTATATTACTTGTGCGATCAGTACACTTGCCGGCGAGCATCAATGTGGTTATCATTACAAGGCAAACTACCTGTTCGAGAAAAGACCAGTAAATGGAGCAATTGTTCGAATGTTTGCCAAAGTTGTCCCAACCAAGAGGAATCTATTCTCCATGTGCTGCGTGATTGTAAGTTTGCCCGTGAGATTTGGAATTATTGGTTTAGAGGGAGATTGCCACATGAATTCTATAGGCTGGAAACAAAGGAATGGTTTGAAAGAAATGTGATGTAGAAATGGTTTTCTTATAGAGTATCCGATTGGAGATATATATTTTTTCCTACATGCTGGTTTTCGTAGGCCTTCTAGAGGTTTCATTCTGATTTCGGATTTTATAGAACAAATCAAGAAGGCCAGAATGAAGTATATGCTACTTTGCAAAATGCATCTTTTGTCCCCACCTTACGAAATTGGATGCCTCCACAAGAGGGATGGTTTAAGCTCAATACAGATGGAGCCTCATCCAGTATTAGGAATCAAGCAGCATGTGGAGGTATTTTGAGAGATCATAATAGCATATTCAGAGGAAGATTTAGCTATAATATTGGATATTGCAACCCACTAGATGTTGAACTATGGGGTATTTTAAAGGGACTTGAATTATCGTGGGGGACAGGAATAAAGAAGTTGGTGATCGATAGTGTGTTAGAAATATCATAGGAGAAAAATTAGGGGATTTGATTGATTGTAATCATGTATCAAATATAGCCCATAAAGAGGGAAACAAATCATGTGATTTCTCTGATTGTGGGCAAAATAATTTGGCCCAATTATTATATCACCTATTATTTATATTGAAGGAAACCCCCCCTTCAAAATCATTACTGAGAGGGGAAAAATGTCATCAGTGTGGACGTAGGCCTTCTGGCTGAACCACGATAAATCTTTGTGTCTCTTTATTTTTACATGGTATCAAGAGCAGGTTTTGTTTGAAAAATATATATATATTTTTCCGTACCAGAATTATTTTGTTTGAAAAAAACAAAACAAAAAAAAAACATCTTTTTTTTACAAAACACAAAAACCATACCCTCTGAATATCAACCCAGCAGCCTTCTAATTCCCGAATATCAACATCACAGCCTTCTAATTCTCTTCCCTCCCATGTCAGTCGTTTCTTTTATTTAGCATTGCCCACGCCTTGGTCGTCGTACACTGAGGCGATACACTCACCAGATCCCATCGACCAGATCTCATCTGCATGCACGTGCTAGCGTTGAACACCGTTCTACCGCTGCGCCGTCACCCTACAGGACACCGACAGTGTGCTGCTCAATCCTATTGCCCCTGTTCGTGTGTTATGTCTGCCATTGTGTGTGGATTATTTGTCCTTGTGGCCCAACCAGGTTCCTAATTTATTTGGAATTTTTTTCTCTTCTTTTGTGGTTTTTTTTTTCTGGTCTGCATTCGGTTTCATGGCTGCTTCCGACAAGACCAATACTTCTGATACCAGACGACTCACCGTCATCCTTCTTAATGGACGAAATTATATGCCATGGAAGCGCGCCGTCACAGTTGCACTTGGTGGACGATCTAAAGAATCTCACCTGACTGATCGAGCTCCAGCCAAGACAGATGCCTCCTACACGACTTGGAAAGCATCCGACAACCAAGTACTAACTTGGTTGTTCAACTCAATGGAACCTGATGTTTATGAACTCTTTGCATATTCCGATACTGCCAAATATCTGTGGGAGTCGGTGGCACAACACTTCGGGCATGAACACAATGCCTCTCGTATTTTTGAGCTCCAACAAGAAATCCACACGACCCACCAGCTTTCTTCCCAGTCGTTCACCGATTACCTTGGCCAATTAAAGAAAAAATGGGATAAACTTCGACAGTATCATCCCACAGCAGCGACAGTGACTGACTATGTGACCCGAGAGGAGCAAGATCAGGTATTTACTCTCCTTGCCGGCATCCGACCAGAATACGAGTCTCTCGAGCGTTAGATTTTAATGACTTATCCTTTTCCCTCCTTCACATCCATTTGCAACATTATTCATCAAGAAGAGACACATTGTCGTGTCATGAGGCCGATGCCAACCCCAACTAGTGATCGCATCGACCATTCTGCACACCACTTGCCTGCCCGGGAGATTCTGTTACCCAATGCAAGTACCTCCTCATCTTCAAATTCTACACCCACATGTCACATGGGACGTTCTGGTCCTACATGAAGAGGGAAAGGGCGTGGTAGCAACAGATACCACTGTGATCACTGCAACAAAGATGGTCACTCCTGTGAAAGATGCTGGCTACTGCACCCACACTTAAAAAAGGAGCGTATTATTGGTGCAAATAGTATTATATCACAACCATCTTCAGTGGAATTACCTGGCGATCTCCAATCTACATTGGGAAAACTTGCCGCTCATCTACAAGAATACCTTAACCTTGGCACCACTGGAAAATCTTCTGATGCTAATCACTTTGTCCATGGTGGTATGTCCTATGCACTTACTAATTTTTTTCCTCGATCCTTTATTATCGATTCAGGTGCTACAGAGCATATGTGCCATGATTTCTCCTTATTATGTGATATATCTGATGATAATCGCATTGCTCCTATAACTGTTGCAAATGGAAATAAAGTCCCAGTTATGGGTTTGGGAAAACTTAATCTATTTGACAGACGATCAGATACATTGTTCGTTCCATTTTTATCTGCTAATCTATTATCAATTGCTAAACTTACACAAGATCTGCATTGCAATGTTATATTTTCTGCAAAAAAAGGTGATATTTCAAGACACTCGCACCGGGAGGAAGATTGGTGAAGGCTCTTGTCAGAATGGTCTCTACCTGCTTCCCACGTCAACTTTGGGTCTTTCAGCTGCTGGTATGGTGAGGGAGTCCCAACTATGGCACTGGCGCATGGGTCACCCTTCTGATAATATTTTGAACCATGTTGATTCTAAATTTATCCTTGATTCCAGCACTTGTGATACATGTCGTTTATCTAAAGTTCATAGGTTGCCCTTTGGTAGTAGTGATCATGTTTCTTCTACTAGTTTTGAACTTGTTCACTCCGATGTATGGGGGCCTGCCCCGGTTGACTCTTGTGATGGTTTATTACCTTTATTGATGACAAATCTTGTTGCATTTGGCTTTACTTATTACGCTCCAAGTCGGAAGTGTGTGATATTTTTCAAGAATTTTATCAAATGATTAAAAATCAATTTGGAGTTAGTATTAAAATTTTACGTAGTGACAATGGTACCGAATATGTCAATCACTCCATGCAGACGTTTCTTAAATCCATAGGAATTGTTCATCAGTTATCCTGTGTCGGTGCCCCTCAGCAAAATGGCATTGCCGAGAGAAAGAATCGACATCTACTAGAGGTCACTCGGTCCTTGCTTTTTCATGGCAACATTCCCTCTAATTTTTGGTCCTATGCAGTACTCACAAGTTGTTACCTCATCAATCGAACACCCAGCAAACAACTTCAGTACAAATCTCCATTGGCAGTACTCTATGATCGAGAGATTAATCTTTCTCATCTACGAGTCTTTGGTTGTGTGTGCTTTGTTCACCTGCAAAATACCAACAAACTCGAGCCTCGGGCCACTAAGTGCATTTTCTTAGGGTAATCGCCTATCAAAAAGGGCTACAAGTGTTATGATTTTGTTGTCAGGAAGTTATATATTTCTCGCGACGTTTATTTTGATGAAAAGTCCATGTACTTCTCTTCCAAGGATAAAAATCAGGGGGAGATTGGAATCGTAACTCAACTTGATTCTTTTCCCAGACCAACTTCTTGTGAAATGATAGATATAGTTGATGCAATATCACCAACAAATATGGCACCAAACATTGTCCCACCAGAAAATGTGGAATTAGATGAAGTACCACTAACAGATGTTGTACCAGATGTGGCATCACCCCTTCTCGATTTTCCTGAAGTTGAGACATCCACCTCTAATCCACCAGTAATGCAAGATCAGCCCGTGCGTAGGTCCACCAGAACCATCAGACCATCAACCAAATTAAAGGACTATGTCTCTACGGCTGTCGCTTACCCTATTCAAGATTATGTTTGTCTTGACCATGTTTCTAATGGACATAAGGCTTTCCTGACTGCCATTGACAAGCATCATGAACCTGCCACCTTTGAAGAAGCAAAGCTAATTCCAGAATGGCAAGCTGCTATGAATGATGAACTTGGTGCTCTTGATAAAAATCACACTTGGGAAATAGTTTCTCTTCCCAAAGGCAAACACACTGTTGGTTACAAGTGGACTTATAAAATCAAATATCAAAGTGATGGGTCCATTGAGCGACACAAAGCTCGGCTTGTCGCTAAAGGGTACACTCAGACTTATGGTGTAGATTACACAGAGACCTTTGCACCGGTAGCAAAAATGAACACTGTGAGGGTCCTTATGTCAGTTGTCGTCAATCACAGATGGCCACTATTCCAAATGGATGTTAAAAATGCCTTCTTGTATGGAGAACTCAAAGAGGAGGTCTATATGGATCTACCTCCAGGTCACCTTCTTGAATCTCAACCTGGTAAGATGTGCAAACTAAAGCGAGCAATATATGGCCTGAAGCAATATCCTCGCGCCTGGTATGGAAAGTTGAGCAAGGCACTCACTACATTTGGGTTCTTCAAAAGTAAGTCAGATTATACCTTATTTATCAAACACTGGGGTGGAAATACTATTGTGGTCCTTATTTATGTAGATGATATAGTTATTTCCGGGAATAATATGATCGAGATAGATAAATTGAAGAAACATCTCAACATGACATTTGACATTAAAGACTTGGGGAGTTTAAAGTATTTACTCGGTATTGAAATTGCTGAATCTAATAAAGGCTTATTCATCTCGCAAAGGAAATATGTTTTGGATCTCTTGAAGGAGACCGGTAAGTTGGCATCCAAACCAGTTGATACTCCTATGGAATATAAGGGTAAGTTTGAAAATGACTCCACTCCTCTATCTGACCCAAGACAATTTCAGAGACTTATTGGCAAGCTAATATATCTCACCATAACTAAACCAGATATCTCTTATCCGGTGAGCTACGTTAGTCAATTCCTACACAAACCAATACAAGATCACATGAATCTAGCATATAGGATACTTATTTACTTGAAGTCATGTCCAGGAAAAGGTATATGGTTAAAAAAGAACAGCCACACTGATATTATTGGGTATGCTGATGCTGATTGGGCTGGTAGCCCTTATGACAGACGATCTACCTCTGGTTTCTGCACCTTTGTGAGAGGTAACCTTGTTACTTGGAAAAGTAAAAAACAGAGTGTAGTAACTCGTTCCAGTGCAGAAGCTGAATATCGTGCTATGGCCTCAGCCACCAGTGAGCTTATTTGGCTCAAAGATCTCGTGTACGATCTCACCTTGAAGAAAATGGAGTTCCCTATTAAGTTGTACTGTGATAACCAAGCAGCTATTCATATCGCATCCAATCCTGTGTTTCGCGAGAGAACCAAACACATTGAAGTGGATTTCCATTTTATTCGAGAAAAAGTTCAAGCTAAGATAATTGAGACACCATATATCCGAAGTGAAGATCAACTTGCAGATATGTTCATAAAGGCTCTTCCTAAAAGCTCCTTTCAAATCATCATTACCAAGTTGGGCTTGATTGACATCTTTGCCTCAACTTGGAGGGGGAGTGTTAGAAATATCAGAGGAGAAAAATTAAGGGATTTGATTGATTGTAATCATGTATCAAATATAGCCCATAAAAAGGGAAACAAATCATGTGATTTCTCTGATTGTGGGCAAAATAATTTGGCCCAATTATTGTATCACTTATTATTTATATTGAAGGAAACCCCCCTTCAACCTCCAAAAAAAAAAGGAAACCCCCCTTCAAAATCATTACTGAGAAGGGGAGAAATGTCATCAGTGTGGACGTAGGCCTTCTGGCTGAACCACGATAAATCTTTGTGTCTCTTTATTTTTACATAGTGATTCCACTATTGCCATCAATTTACTACAAGACAGACATGAAGATCTCAGGAACTCAAGGGTAGTCAAACAAATCCGAAAATGGTTGAGACAGACATGAAGATCCCAGGAACTCAAGGGTAGTCAAACAAATCCGAAAATGGTTGTCTCAAGACTGGACCATACGTTTCAAGCATATTTGTAGAGATAGTAATTCTTGCGCTCACTGGCTAGCGAAGTACTCTCCTAGGACTTGTAATATGATTAATATTTATCAAGCTCCTCCTCAGCGTTTATTAGAAATGCTGGAAGAAGATAGGATTAGTGCTATGTCTGTTTTGTAATATCTTTGAATACTGTTTTGTAATCTATTTTTTTGGGGCTATGCCCCTCCCCATTACAAAAAAAAGGAATAAATACTTATATGATTCTTCAGATGATCATTAAGAAAGTTTGAGGAATTAACAATATATATAGAAGCTCTAATGTTGACGATCCTCCACCATTTGATATCACATGTAGGATATAGAATGTCACCAAGAGATAAACTCATATGGTGTATGCCAATTAAAATTGTATTTCAATTACAGCAAAACAATTGCTCCCGAAGCCATTGATGAACCAACGATAATGCAGTTAAAACCTTTATCACTCAGAAAGATTATCTATATTAGTAATATCTTTGAAAAGAAATGAGAGGAAAATGGTGACATATGGGGAAATGAAGTTTATTCCAAAGAATGATTAACTTTCCATTGGAAAAAAATGATTTTGGTTTATGTCTCTGACAAAAGGGATTATTTATCAGTTTTGCCTCACGCATTGACAAGAGTGATAGAGAGATATCCTCGAACTCAATATTTTCCCCCATTAATCCCATACCCTTTGCGCCAATCAACAGTATCAATAAAAGCACACACGAATAAATCCTCAACCGTCGCAACCACCCAATTCCCAAGCGCACCTCGAGGTCGCCTACAACAAACAATTCAGAAGGCTCACACATCTATTGCTATAGCAAATCTGCATCACTCGTGCATTGCATTGTGCACCCTTTTCTTATTATGTTATTATTATTAGTTTTTAAATATGGTTAGTTATTACCCTATATTTTCATTACTCTTTTTTAGGTGGTTTATATTTTCATTAGTTTACAAATATTGTTAACACTATTTATATTCGCTTGTATGCAGATTTGGTCTCGATTCGAATAGGAATAAAAAAGTATAAAAATAATTTCCTTTCAAATTCCTCTATCTTTCTCAATCTTCTATTCAAATCATCCCTCGTAGGGTGGTAAACAAACCAGAGGCCTAACAGAGATTTTTGGCTCGACTCGTGAAGGCCTGAACTTACATGTCTGAAATTGATTATTAGAATTAAGCTTGGACTTGTATAAAAACTCGTTTAATAAAAAGGCATCAGGCTCCAATTCGAAAGCTCGGCCTTGGAGCCTCTCAGGCTGACCTATTATATTAATTTTTATTTTTATTTTATTATATTACTTGTAATAGCCTCATCTCTCTCTCCTCAATCTATTTCATCCAATTTATTAGTTAAACAGATTTTTTGAATAATTTTATTCTACATTATGTTGTTTGGATATACATTGAATTTATGAATATTTATGGAATTACTAGTACTGTTGATTGTATATTCTGTTTGGATAAATTTTTGTTGTCTTATTTTTTTTTAAACAGGCTAACATGTTAAACCATGCTTTTATTTTTTGTCAATAAGACAGGCCATAAGCCGATATTTATATTCATAACAAGTAACAGGTTAGATCAGGCTGACACATTTTCACAAGCTTAACCTTTTAAGACCAAAGCTCAGCTCGGCCCATTAACACCCCTAATCTCTCGTGATAAAACTCCACTCCTCTGGCACCGCAACTGTGCTATCTATATGTGTGGACGATAATGGTGCTTAGGTTATAAAAAATGCATACACATACTCTATTTAAACTTAAATAAATAAAATATCGTAAAATTTTGTTTTTAATTAAATATATTTGTATTTTTTATTTATAATTTAGCAATCATTTGAATTTTGATGGGGGACAAGAAATGATAGGATAGGGCAAAAAAATTTATTTATTGTAATTTAATTAAATAATTACGTAAATATGACAGTTTGGGAAATATTTACGCATCTATTGCACACTGTGACGCCCCACTGGGGCGTCTCTCATGAGGGGAAGACGCCCAAATGGGGCGTCTCTCAAGAGGTGGTGACACGTGTCACTTGTTTTTAAAAATAAAATAAATAATTTAATCATAAATCTTCTAAAGGCCATAACTTTTGACTTGAGTATCCAAATTAGGTAATTCTTTTTTTGATTATACATAACTTTTCGAGATCTACGCAATGACATCTCATTTGATATATTTTATTTCTCACCAACATAATTTAAATTTAAATCAGGTAATCCTTCTTCCTTAGATATTTAGAATATTTATTTAATTATTTTCTTTATTAATACATAATTTTCAAATTGATTTTTGAGTTTAAATCACAAATCAAATCTTTATTTTGTTTTCCTTATTAATAATAATTGTTACTTTTAATTTAAATCACAAACCAAATTTTTTTATAATAAAAAAAAAATTATTATTATTATTTTTTTTGGAGTTACCCAACCCTAATTATCTCTTTGAGACGAGTTGGCTCCCTCCGGTATCCCCACGAGCTTCGACTCTTTGAGCCGGCTATGGGACTATTAAAAAGTTATTATTTTTTAATTTAAATCACACATCAAATCTTGATTTATTTTTTGTATTAAATCACAAACGCAGAACTCAGAGGCTTTTGAGTTTAAAAATGTGACACGTGTCAACACTTGTCAAAACCTAACACATCATCAATCACGTCTAAATTGGGTTTCAATCAAGAGAAAATCACGTCTAATTTAGGTAATTTTATTTTTGAAAAATATTCATAAGCCATCATTAATTTCAGACCACGAATAATAACCCAGAAGCTTATAGCACTAATCATTAATTTTAAAAATAATATCCTTCTT
Source organism: Gastrolobium bilobum (assembly GCF_033153095.1). Taxonomy (NCBI): domain Eukaryota; kingdom Viridiplantae; phylum Streptophyta; class Magnoliopsida; order Fabales; family Fabaceae; genus Gastrolobium; species Gastrolobium bilobum. The sequence goes on along the minus strand of NW_026899163.1, from coordinate 19,837 downwards.
CCTTAAAAATTTAGAATATTTATTTAATTATTTTCTTTATTTCTACATATTTTTCAAATTGATTTTTTAGTTTAAATTACAAATCAAATCTTTATTTTGTTTACCTTATTAATAATAATTTTTTTATTTTGAATTTAAATCACAAACCAAAATTTTGTTATAATAAAGAAAATTAATATAAAAAAATTTAAATCACAAATCAAAAATTTTATTTATTTTTTTATATTAAATCACAAATCCAGAACTCAGAGGCTTCTGGGTTTAACCCCTCTTATAATACCATTCTTGCAACTTAAAATTGTGTTTGTGAGAAATAAAATATGTCAAATGACATGTCATTACGTAGATCACGAAAAGTTATGTTGAATCAAAAAAAGAATTACCTGATTTGGATACTCGAGTCAAAAATTATGGTCTTTAAAAGTTTTATGATTAAATCAATTTTTTTTTTTGGAAAAACAAGTGACACTTATCACCACCTTATGAGAGACGCCCCATTTGGACGTCTTCCTCTTCATGAGAGATGCCCCAGTGGAGCGTCACATGTGACGCCCAAAAGGGGCTTCCCAGTGTGCAATAGATGCGTAAATATTTCCCAAACTGTGATATTTGCGTAATTATTTAATTAAATTGCAATAAATAAATTTTTTTGCGGATAAGATAGTGATAAAAAATGACAAGGGTATGATAAAACCATATTATATCTTGCATTTGATGTACATTATATAAGTAAGATAATTTGATTATGTTATTTGAAAGAAACTAATTAGATAACATTAACCTTTGTATTATAATTTCATATTATTTTCTAAAAATATATTTTTATACTTTATTTTTTTATTTTTTTAAAAAAAGCTTAAGAAGACACAGCGTTATGTTTGAAATAAAAAGTTCTTATAAATAGCCAATAGAATAATTTTTTTTTCAACAAACAATGAATAAGAGCCAATATGATACCTTATCTAATCCTATTTCCATTAATCTATTCACCAAACATGCTCTTAATATTTTATTTATTAATTAATATTATTAATATTTTATATTCAATTAATATAGGATAAAGATGATATTAATGTTAATATAATCAAAATGTCATAGTTATAATAGAATTCAGATTATAACTTTAAATGACATAAATTGACGGATACGTGCAATAATTACAAAGAAGAGAAAGTGAAGTTTTGATTCTAAATATCCAAAGAAAATGGGAAAATGGGAAGTTTTGACTTTTGATTCTCTAATTTTTTTTTTTTATTATTTATGTGAGGCAAATGAATACAAATGTTTAGCCATTAATACAAATGAATATAAAATCTTAATATTAACATAGGAAGGAATCGACCTTTCGAATTTACAAAAAAAGGTAGGGACAGTGGGCCACGGGAGCTACACCAACTCAAACCATGCTCTGCCTTTTTTAAAGGAATCCAAAACCGTCGTCACGATTTCATCGGTGCTCTTTTGAGAAAAAAGCGTTTCTTCCTTTGTAACCAAAAAAAATAAAAAGAAGAAGAAGCGAATCTTTAATCGAATCTCGTCCGTTGATCACAAGGTGCCAATCCGATGGTCAATATTGATAATACGTTTACTCAATAATTAATTAATTTTCGATAAAAGCGCATTGATGTCACTCTATGCTTTAAAAGGTGTGAGGGAGTGAGATAGTGACCAGTCCTTACAAACACACCATTTTCTTCTCTCTCTCTCTCTGGTTTTGAGTCATAGGGTTTCTGAGAGTTCTTCTGCAACTTTTTTCTGGTGAGCGAAGAACAATTTCTTCTTCTTAACTCACCCACACTCATGAGTAATTTCTTTTGCGCTTCGATTTTTTTCGCGGAAAATGGATTTTTCGTTTTTTTTTTCCGTTGGTCTGTCCGATGATCAAATGATGCATGTGATGTTTTCTTCTTCTTTTTCTTCATTTTCCGAGAATGTTTTTAGTTTTCCTTCACCGCTTTCTCGGTATTTGATTTTTTTTAGGGTTTTCTGTTTTTGAAAACAATGTTGTTCCATTCTGTGTATTTTTGGGTTGTTTTTTTACAGTGCATGTAGCTCAGCCCGAGTCAACTCTCATTATAGTTGTTTTCCTTAGATTCCAGAAACTTCGTTTTTTAATTTTCTGATAATTTTCAAAATCGGTCCTAACAAACTCAAGTTTGTTAGGATTTGCATAGTCGAATAGGGAAACTGAAGAAAAATAACAAAATCTCTTCTAATTTCTCTCTCCTCCTTGCAACCTGCTTTTCTCCCCGCTTTCATTCTTCTTTCCTCTCCAATTCTCTCTCTCATTTCTCCCTAATTTTTTCCTCCTTCTGTTTACTGTATCTGTAAAAGGTATTGCTAAGTCATTCGTTTGAGCTTGATCTTTCCTTTTTTTTGACCGTTTATTTTGAAGTAAAAAATGCTTGCGATGTGTTTTGTTGCCTTTAAGCTAGGTTTTGTGTCAGAAGCGAAGCGTCATTGCTCTAAATTTCGCTGTGTTTTGAGTTTACATTTTTACTTTTCACTCGCTGTGATTTCGTACTGATGATTTTTTAAAAATGATTTTCGTACTTTGATTTTCGTAAGCGGAATCTTTATCTGATGTAATGCTGGTCTGCATCGGTTCTGAAACTGAGCTATATGTTTGTGCATATGTATTCTGAAGCTAGAATATTGCTTCAGGATCCCTGATTCTACTTCCAGATAACCTTCTTTTTTGGTTTTATATTTTATTTTTATTTTTGACAGCTGTACTTTTACTGCAATTGGCTATGTCATTTACTGCATTTGTGTTTTGCATGTGTGCTTTTTGAGTAGGTTTTGTTTGTACGAATTACTTTTTCTAGTTTCTCGTTTTACTTCGCCCAATCCTGTATTTGGTGTAAATAATGAATTCTTACCCTAGATTACCTATTTTTCCCCTTGCTTTTTTTTAGTTGGAAATATTCCAATCTTTTCATTTGTTCGCAACTAATCCGATTCAGGATTAAGAATTTAAATCCCTCCAAAAGTGGTGCAGTAGAGATTCGAACACATGCTTAGTTCAACCTATCTACTCAGCTCCCATTTGCCAACTTACCACCATTTGGTTCCCCTTGCTTTTTCTGTCGTTTTGTTTGTACAGCAGCTGTTTTCTTCTTTTGTATTTATGGTTTACTTCCAATTCCCTTGTATGTTTTACCTTTTATTTTTGGTATAACATGATTTTAAGATGCGCTTGGTTTATGGATGAAGTATCACTTCTTTAAATTATTATTATTATTTAGTTGTTATTGTCTGTCTATAGCTGGTTATTTGTTCTTCGGGTACTAGTGATTTTTGGATTATCTTGTGATTGTGTTGTCTTAAAATAGTTATGACTGATTGTGTCTTTACTATTTGGATTTGGTGATTTAATGATAATTATTCTTAATAATTCCGTGATCCGTGTAGGATAATGGATCCGTTTGGTGCAAATGGAAACGGGAATGAGGATGCTTTGCCACCACCACCTCCCGTTGTGCCATCAGATATTGTTCCAATCACAGCAGCTCAGGAGCTCCCTCCTGAACCAGTTAAGAAAAAGGTTTCCCGAGTTCCAATAGCCAGGCGCGGTCTGGCCACAAAGGGAACGAAGCTGTCTCTTCTTACTAATCACTTCAAAGTTAACGTTGCTAACAATGATGGACATTTCTTCCAGTATAGTGTATGTCCTTCATTTTTATTTTGTTTCTTTTATTAATATTATATCTCTGTTTACTCGTAATCATTTTCTCTGACTTGACTTTTTGACTTAACAGGTCTCTTTTTCTTATGAAGATGGACGCCCTGTAGAAGGCAAGGGTGTAGGGAGGAAAGTAATAGACAGGGTGCAGGAAACTTATGGTTCTGAGTTGAATGGAAAGGACTTCGCTTATGATGGTGAAAAGACTCTGTTTACTATTGGCTCTCTTGCTCGAAACAAGCTTGAGTTTACTGTTGTTCTGGAGGATGTCATATCTAACAGGTGGAAACGCATGCAGTTGTTAATTTCCCTAATTGGGTTACATGTTATTGTTTTTTGCAATGTAACTTTTTTTTTTTCACTTTTATAGAAATAATGGAAACTGCAGCCCTGATGGTCATGGAAGTCCAAATGAGAGTGACAAGAAAAGGATGAGACGGCCCTATCGTGCCAAGACATTTAAAGTTGAGATTAGCTTTGCTTCGAAAATTCCATTGCAGGCCATTTCCAATGCCTTACGTGGGCAGGAATCAGAGAATTTCCAAGAAGCCATTAGAGTGCTTGACATCATACTGAGGCAACATGCTGCTAAGCAGTGCGTGAATTATGCTATTTCTTTTTCTTCCTCTAATTTATTTTATGATAATACTATTCTAATGTGTTTCTTTTTGTCTTCATTTTACGTTATAGTTGTAATAATTTAACTGTTCATTATCTGTTGCAGAGGCTGCCTGCTTGTGCGGCAATCTTTCTTCCACAATGATCCAAAGAATTTTGCAGATGTAGGAGGTGGTGTTCTAGGCTGCAGAGGATTCCATTCGAGTTTTAGAACAACACAAAGTGGCCTGTCTCTTAACATAGGTTTGATCTGGCGTTCTGTACTCTGTCTTCTCATCTCAATAATTTGTCTTAGTTCCTTCTTTCCTACACATTTGTTTAGATGTCTCAACTACCATGATAATTCAACCTGGGCCTGTGGTGGACTTCTTAATTGCTAATCAAAATGTGAGAGATCCATTTTCACTTGACTGGGCAAAGGTAACCGAATTCTTTGAATATTTTTTTAACGTGCTTTGATTGATCTTACAATCTGATCCTTTATTTATTCTCTTGATTCTTGAACAGGCCAAGAGGACACTAAAAAATCTGAGGATTAAAGTCAGCCCATCCAATCAGGAGTACAAAATTACTGGGCTCAGCGAACTCCCATGCAAAGAGCAGATGTACTTTTTCTATTCCGTTTTATGTCCATTGCCTTTGGTGGGATGGCCATTCATTAACTTTCTGCATGTTTTGATCGGTAATTATAGAGTTGCTTCTTACATCATGGGTATTGTAGGTTTACACTGAAGAAAAGGGATGGTGATGATGTTACCGAGGAGGAAGTAACTGTTTACGATTATTTTGTTAATAATCGAAAGATGGAACTCCGCTACTCTGCTGATCTTCCTTGTATCAATGTTGGGAAGCCAAAACGTCCTACATATATACCCGTTGAGGTATATTTGGTGCTTTATTTTATTTTAGTGCAGAAAATCCAAAGCTACAGATTTTTCTTTACTGCTTATTACATATTTCTCTTCCATTTCCATGTTTTGGTTAGCTTTGTTCTTTGCTATCGTTGCAACGATACACAAAAGCACTTTCCACCCTTCAGAGGTCTTCATTAGTGGAGAAGTCCAGGCAGAAGCCACAAGAGAGGATGAGGGTTTTATCTGATGTAAGTCTTGGTTGCTAAATTTTGAGTATCAGGGTTCTCATACAAACTTCTGTTTTAAGGTATATCACTTTTATTGTTGCAGGTTCTGAAAATCAGCAATTATGGTGCTGAACCCATGCTTCACAAATGTGGAATCACAATAAAACCTGGCTTTGCTCAAGTCGAGGGTCGTGTTTTGCAAGCCCCAAGGGTGGGTATTTTTAATCATTGTGATCATGAAAAGTTCTTGTTTGTGTTTGTTGTATTTTGTCTAAATTTTGCTTGGTAGAAAATTACTTAACTTTTATTGAGGTTTGAAAAAGTAACTGCAACACAAGCTAAACATCATGTTGGTGAAATGATTTTGTTCTTCCTTAGTAGTAAAATTGTGCTAACAGAGGTAGCTTTAATATGTGGCTTTACATGTTTGCCATCAGGGAATATTCTGTTGCAATTTATTGGTTCCCCTTGTGTGGTCAGTAAGACCTTCTGTAAACTAAATGATAGCTCTCGTTTTAGAAATATTTTTTTACATGGTTCTCCCTTGTTAGTGAAGGGATCTTTCTAATTCACTAATTTTCAATATTGTGTTCTGTGATGTGGTATTATTAAACCTCCATCTACAGTTGAAGTTTGGCAATGGGGAGGATTTCAATCCAAGGAATGGGAGATGGAATTTTAATAATAAGGTACTTAATTCAACTCTCAGCTACATTTTGATGTGGTGCGTCACAGCAAAAAATTGATTTGAATTTCCTAACGATTTAATTGTTTCTCTAGAAAATAGCGCAGCCAACTAAGATAGAAAGATGGGCTGTGGCTAATTTTTCTGCACGATGTGATGTGCGAGGGCTTGTGAGGGATCTGATTAAATGTGCAGGAATGAAAGGAATTGTAAGTTCCATAACTGCCTATTATTGTCTGAGAAGCATAAAGAGCTGCTAAATTCATATTATGTCTTGCATGCTTTTGGCAGCCGATAGAAGATCCTTTTGATGTATTTGAAGAAAATGGTCAGTTTAGGCGGGCCCCACCAATGGTTAGAGTGGAGAAGATGTTTGAGAACATTCAGTCTAAACTTCCTGGGGCTCCTCTGTTTCTTCTCTGTCTGCTTCCTGAGCGGAAAAATTCTGATCTTTATGGTTAGTTTTTTGATATAATTCCATCTTTTCTGAGTTTCCTATGCAATTGTCATGTGCCCTTACTAATGAAATTAATTGGACATCTCAAGGTCCATGGAAGAAGAAGAATCTTTCTGATTTTGGAATCGTTACCCAGTGCATAGCTCCTACAAGGGTCAATGATCAATACCTGACAAATGTTTTGTTGAAAATCAATGCCAAGGTATATAATTTGATGGGTTGGTTTCCTGGTAATGTTCTTTTTAATATCCAACACTGCAATTCTCTTTTGTGCAATTTGTTATCAGGCTTTTCCTGCTGTACTTCCCATTGAAATGTTTTATTTTCTTGTAGCTTGGTGGGTTGAATTCTTTGTTAGGCGTTGAATTTTCTCCTTCCATTCCTATTGTTTCCAAACGTCCCACCATCATTCTAGGCATGGATGTGTCCCATGGCTCGCCAGGGCAATCTGATATTCCATCAATTGCAGCGGTAAATATAAATGGTCTTGTTTTGTGTGTTTGTTTTTTCTTTTTGAAAAGCATTTGTCTCAAAATCACGTATGTTTTTTGTCTTACTTTCAGTTTATCTATTTTTTTTTCCGGAGTGCTTTGCCTGCATGTATAATGCTTAATAAATATGCAGGTGGTCAGCTCTAGACAGTGGCCTCTAATATCAAAATATCGGGCATGTGTCCGCACCCAGTCTCCCAAGGTTGAAATGATTGATAATTTGTTCAAGAAAGTGTCTGAAAATGAGGATGAAGGAATAATAAGGTTGTTTTTTTTTCCAGAGCAAACACATCACATCAGTTTGGTCTCGGGTGTGAAATAACCATAATTTACATCCATTTGACCATTAACTTTTTTGGACATCAGTTTGGTCTCGGGGGTATGAAATAAGCATAAATTGTAAATTGGCAGCCAAATCGATGTCCAAAGATACATTGTGGGTTTAAGAATTGCCGGTCCAATGATATCCTAAATCTTTGGGGTGTTGACTTGAAGTTGAAAGGAATAGTCTTTACTTTTGCACTGTAGTTATAGCACAATCATTCCCTCGTGGGTTATGCATGATTATTGAACACATGAAGTTTTTATTGCTGTCTATTATTTCAGAGTCAACACCTTAAGCAGTCTGTTGGCAATTTTACAAGTGGTTTGTACAGTACTTTTAGTTGATGGTCTATGTATTTTGTGGTAATGGACAGACTTGATTCATTGTTTTTATCATCTGCAGGGAACTTATGCTTGATTTCTATTCAAGTTCTGGGAAGCAAAAACCTGATAATATAATCATATTCAGGTTAGTTTTTTCCTCAAATATTATGCCAGGAATTTATATATTGTTTTACCCCCAAGTTTTTAATAACTTGAAAGTTAGAATTACATCTCTCTGGAGTTATTTCTACATACTGCAATGACTGTTTCTCTCTATTTCTTTTTTTCTTTTTTTTTATAGCAATGTTTGATATAATATATGCTATAGCAATATTTGAGATTTTTTATTTTTTTTTTCTGTAATTGATATTTGGAAATGTCTGCCTTAAATTCTCTTTCTACTTGTTATCCAAGTTTGCAACTGCCGACCCAAGTATGGCAATTAGCCATTTTTAGTTGTAGTACCTACAAAATGAATTTATTTATAGGGGAGGGTTATATTTACAAATTTTTTGTTTACAAACTACATTATGTACTCTCGGACCTACACTAGTAGGTTACACTATGTACTTCCAGGAGTACATAGTGTAATTTGCAACAATTTGTAAAAGAAATTTGTAAACGGATCATTCTTAATTATATATTATAATTGCATGTTAATTTTATTCAGATGATGTGATGATTGTTTGATATTTTTTATATATTTTCAACAAAATGAAGCCTTTTCTTCTTCATGTATGTTTATTATTGTGCGTTATTGCTTTAGATTGTTTTCTGTGACTCTTCTCTAGTAGTGAACATGGTTTCTTTTGCTGATGAATGTAGGGATGGTGTTAGCGAGTCCCAATTCAATCAAGTTTTGAACATTGAACTTGATCAAATCATTGAGGTTCTTAAGCTGACTAAACTATGTATTGAATATGAAATGCTTTAGTTTTTAAGGTGTTAATCTTGACTTTTAAAATTTTAGGCTTGTAAATTTCTTGATGAAAAGTGGGATCCAAAATTTTTGGTGATTGTTGCTCAAAAGAATCATCATACAAAATTCTTCCAGCCTGGAGCTCCTGACAATGTTCCTCCTGGTATGTGGCTTGTTTAGAAGATTGACAAGATTCTATTATTTTATTTGATTTTGTTCTCAAAGTTCATCAACCTTTTTGGTTTTGTAGGAACTGTTATTGATAATAATGTTTGTCATCCTCGAAATTATGATTTCTACTTATGTGCGCATGCCGGAATGATTGTGAGTATTGTTCTTTTTTTTAAAGGTTGATGTGTATCTTTTTTCTTTGTTGGTTGATAGTGGAATTTGTTTCTCAGGGTACTAGCAGGCCTACACATTATCATGTTTTGTTAGATGAAATCGGTTTTTCTCCTGACGATCTACAGGAGCTTGTTCATTCTTTATCATATGTGTAAGTGGAAATTCTTATCTATTTGATTGCTTTATAATGATGTGCCAGGAGATTGTTCATCCATTGAGATCTTCGAAGTAAATTATTTGATAAATTTTAACCAAAAAAAAAATGTGTTATAAAACAGGTATCAGAGGAGTACCACTGCCATCTCTGTTGGTAAGTTCTTGCACATGCGTTTTTAGCAGAATTTTACTTATAATATATATAGGTTCTCATTCGTAAAATCCCCAATCTATGCAGTTGCTCCAATATGCTATGCTCACTTGGCCGCATCTCAGATGGGACAGTTTATGAAATTTGAGGACAAATCTGAGACTTCTTCAAGTCATGGTGGACTTTCTGCTGCTGGTGCTGTTCCCGTCCCCCAATTGCCCAAATTGGAGGCGAAAGTATGCAACTCAATGTTCTTTTGTTGAGGCCTATGAGTTGCCCTTTTAGAGAGCACTAGTAACAAACAATGCTGTTTATAGAACTTTTCCAAACTAGCTTTTGTTATACCGTTTAACTATATATGTAGTTGACTTAAGACTTAAACTTCAGCCATAGGTTGTGGAAAGGACTATTACACATGTGGAAGCATTTTGCAAATGCCTTTACATGTGTTCAGTCTTTGTTTTGATGTTTTTCCTTCGGCTTTCTGTGTTCTTGTTTGATGCTTTAGCCACAGAAAGCATTTTGGAGTTGTCAATCTCATTAGTTTGGTTTATGTTCGGTTATTATATTTCAAATCAGTTATGTTATCTTAGCCAACCCAGAAAGCCTTTTGGAGATGTCAATCTCTTTAGCTTGGTTTATGTTACGATTGTTACATTTCAAATCAGTTAGGTTATCTTCGACAAGTTTTTTTATTAGTAGTCAGTTATCTAATAGTTGTTATTATAATTATGTTATTGAGTAGTTTATCACATCTTTTTTGCAACGTGTAAGTTGTTTTAAACTAGATAGCACATTTGTCACTGAATTAATTAAGAGAGTTATAACTTAATTACTTTCTCTCTATTATTTTCTTATTTTTAATTCTTTTCCATTCAACCTTAATTTTTTCTAATTCTCAATTCTCTTCGATATTACCTCCAAACTTCTTTTTTATATTTTTCGTTCATTTTTCTAATTATTATAAAATTGTGGTTACAATGAAAACTTAATAGGTATGCTGCGGTCCGTTTTCTATCATAACAACAAATCTTGGATATTTATCGTCACCTTGAATCTCATATAACTATCAATCAGTTACTTGGGTGTCAAGTTCCGAGCCCTCTATTCCAAATATTATAAAAGCATTGTTACAGATGTGGTTTCGGGGGGTGGCTATCTGGTTGGTTGCTTGTTTCCAAAGGCAAATAGAAGGGTAATCGCATTTGGGGGTTTAGTTGTTGAAGGATTTAGAGGGCATAAAATCTCCTTAATCCTTGTTTGTAACCTGGATTCAAGAATTGTTCGGACAATTTAAACTCATGGGGGTTCACTGGTCCAAGTAATTCCGCGAACTTAGCGGCCTGACATAAAGACTTAGAGTAGCTATTTCTTTTTTGGGTTTTATAATTCTCATTTTAACATGAGAATTTGAATTTTCCTACACACCCTTTGATATCCACGTGAGTCTTACACATAATTTTTTCTTACATACGGGTCTCACAAGCTTTTTGTCTCTACAACATGAGAATTGAATTCTCATCTTGAATAAGAAATATAAAACCCTTCTTTTTTACTAAAAGAAGAAAAAAGTGAACTTAGGTCGCGTTAATTATAAAGACCAGGGTATAATAGGTAAAATAAGTCTTCTCATTTTAAAAAAGAATGTAGCGTCTTTATTTTTATTGTAGATCTGTCCTAATTATTTCTTTAAGGTGGGTAGATTTTTTCGTGTATTCTTATAAGTTTCAGTTCTTTAAATTGATTATGAGATTAATACTGAGTGCGAGGCATGTTCGGGATTAAGATCTTATGCTTCTTTTAAAAGTGTTATTGGTGTACCGTTTCATTATTACGGAAGTATCGAAGATATCTTCCCCTGATATGGTTTCAAATAACGTTTCATTATTACGGAAGTATCGAAGATATCTTCCCTGATATGATTTCAAATAAAAAATTACAATTGTCCCTCTAAGCATTACCGTATTAAGGTGAGGGATAACGCTTCTTATTCCTAATTATTGATTCTTAATAAATTATAGTCATTAGATGCACATACCTCAATGTTTGAGATAATGAGGTATAAGATTTTTTATTCTTACACATATTTATATCACTCTCAAAATCAAGTCAAATCGAGCCATATTAATTGGTTTGATATTTTATTTTTGTAACTAACTGGTTTAGCGAAGGAAAATTATTAGTATTTTGGAGAAATAAACTTGTTTTGTGTTTGTTATGGATATGAATATCATATCCCAACTACTCACCTAAGAATCTACTAAGAGGTAGATTCATGAATATCTCAATAACATTAAACAGTCAAAGGGCACAAGATAAGGATCACATCCCAACAGAAAGGGAGCTGAACCCTAATGCAATCTGGGGAGCTCAAAAGGCCCAAGCCTAGGAAGGTAATCCTTATAAATAAGAGCTTAAGAACCCCAGGTACACACTTTCGACCTATTTACGAATACTGCCCACACTGTGCACACACCCACCCCCTTGGCTATAAGTCTATTGTTGTGCGCATACGGTCTATCCATAACCTAACATTGGCGCCGTATGTGGGAAAACGATAAATTTCGATTCCCATTCCACGATGACGAACACTCGTTCGACGTCCAGCAACGTCTAAATACCGCCACACCAGTCCGCAACGGAGCAGCTCCAGGCGACTGTAACACCCGTGCTGGTAGACGTACAGGTCGAATGGGTCGGCCTTCAGGGAACGACTCCCAGACCCCAGCCCAACACGACAGCGGTCACAGTCCGCCCACTTCTACACAATGAGCCACCGCTGAATGTGACCACGATGGAAATAGGTGCAATCCTCCAAAGGTTGCAAGGGATGGAAAACAGATTCCTAACTCAGCAACGATTAGATGCCCAAAGGATGGCGGCATTCGAGACCGAGCAGAGAAATCGGAACGCAGAGGGCCGACCTGGAGGTGCAGGTCAGCTCCTGAATGAAGGATCTCAACATCAGAAAGCCGAAGGCGTCCAGCATCAAAACGCTGAAGGCCGACCTGGAGGGAATGGTCATGCTGGCGATGGTAGGCCGCAGCGTCCGAACGCGGCTATTGTCGAAGGAGATGCACAGAACGTGCAGAACCTTAACCTCGGCAACAACCAGAATGGTGGAGGTCCGAACGAAAACCAGGACAAGAATTATCTAAATGATGAGGAGGCTAATGATAGCCCATTCACTGAGAGGCTCATGAACTTGGCTATACCGCCGAGATTCAAGAGCACCAGGATACCTCCGTACGACGGAAGTCAGGACCCAGAAGTCCATTTAGAGGCTTTCAAGACCGAGATGTTGTTCAACGAGATCACTGGACCTATTGAGGCCAGAATCTTCGCGACGACATTGACTGGTCAGGCGTTGAACTGGATAACCAGGCTTCCCAGGAACTCAATCGACTCGTTTGAGGACCTAGCCCGGACTTTCCGACTGAACTTTGCGACAAGCAAGGCGCATCCAATGCCGGCCTATGCTCTGGGAAGAATCCGGCAGAAGGAGAATGAATCGCTGAGGAAATACCTCGACAGGTTCAAGGATGCCGCCCTCAAGGTTCAGGGCTTAACTGAAGCAGTGCACCTCCACTTAATCATCTCGGGATTAGATGGCGACTCTCCACTTGCGAGGTCCATCTATAAGAACCCGGTGAAAGATCTGGAAGAGTTCCGACAAAGGTTGGATAAATACATAGACGTGGAAGACATGCAAAAAGTCTACGTCGAATCTCGAGGGCGAAGTCCGACACGCCGGAGCCCGAGAAAGAAAAACAACAAAGGCCGGGACCAGAGGGGATCCAAAAAAGCGAAGGACACTCGCGATTGGAGGTCGGAAGATCGATCTCCAAGGAGGAAATATGACGATTATACACCTTTGAACATGTTCAGATCCAGGATATGGAAAGAGGTGGCGTAGACCGAGGTGCGCAATGTCGAGAGACCTCGACCCCTCAAAGCCAAGAGCGGGCTGGACAGAAACAAATACTGCGCCTTCCATGATCAAAACGGTCACATCACGGATGACTGCTGGGACCTCCGAGATGCAATTGAAAAACACGTTAGAGAGGGGAAGTTGAAGCAATATATCATCCGAACCCAGGGCAAGAAGAATAATAAGCGAAGGCAAAGAAGCCGGAGCCGAAGTCGAAGCCCGAAGAGAGAGGATAGGAAGGATCCAAGACAAGACCGCCCTGCCAAAGGAAAAGAGGTCGAAGATAAGGATGAAGCTTTTCCCGAAGCCGAATTCGAGTGCAACGTGATAAGCGGAGCCCTGGGCGGGGGAGGAGACACGGCCAATGCAAGAAGTACCTGAAGGAGGTCATGTCTGTCACAGACAGGCCGACCTTCAAAGGGAAATCCAACAATCCTGCCCCCCCCCAAGATTGTTCTTCACTAGGAGGAATTAGCGATGGTCGTACTCGGACATACTGAGGGGTTGGTAATCACCGGAGTCTAGTCAACTGCCGGGTTAAGAGAATCTTCATTGATCGCGGAAGCTCGGCAGACATAATTCTCTGGGACGCTTTCCAGAGAATGAACCTGGACGAGAAGGACTTGAAGCCATGCGTCACCGAGCTGGTAGGGTTCAACGAAGCGTCGCCCCTCTAAAAGGCTACATTGATTTGAAACTGACTTTAGGCACGAAGGACTCATTCCGAGCTGGAAGGGTTCGTTTCGTCGTGGTAGACGCCTCGTCTTCCTACAATGTGATCATCGGCAGGCCTACAATCCATGACTGGGATATGCTGATCTCCACCAAGCATCAAGCACTGAAGATGCCAGGGGCGAATAACGAGGTTATCACCATAAGGGGGGATCAGAAAGAATCTAGGGAGTGCTACTACGAGACCCTGGGGGTCCATCAAGGAAGTCCATCATCTCCTCGTCGGCTTAAAAGTGGAGGAGCTAAGGACCAATCGGTAAAGGCATGTGAAAGCGAGGTAAACGTAATTGAACTCGACATGAGGGAGGAGCTCCAAGCACGTCGTCCTGAACCCCAGGGGGAGTTGGAAGATGTCAAGATTGGGGAGAACGGTAAAGGGCACACCAAGGTGGGAAAAAGCCTGGAAGCCGACTTCAAAAACGAGCTGATTTCCTTCTTAAAGGAAAACTTCGACGTATTCGCATGGAAGGCCTCGGAGATCCCAGGAATAAGCCCAACTTTATGTTTCCACAAGCTCTCCATGTACCCCGGATCGCAGCCAGTGTCTCAAAATATGAGGAAGATAGGATCTGACCGACGTCAAGCTTTAAATGAACACGTCGACGAGCTGTTAGAAGCCGGATTCATCAAGGAGATACAATACACCACATGGTTGTCCAACGTGGTGATGGTAAAGAAGCCAAGTGGAAAGTGGAGGATCTGCGTGGATTACACCGACCTCAATAAGGTCTGCCCAAAGGACTCGTACCCAATGCTAAGCATTGACCAGTTAGTTGATAATTCATCAGGATTTCAGCTACTATCATTTATGGACGCGTACTTTGGGTACAATCAAATCCCATTACACCCAGACGACCACGAAAAAACCGTCTTCATCTCAGAAAAGGGAAATTTATGCTACAACGTCATGTCTTTCGGCCTCAAAAATGCAGGGGCGACCTATCAAAGGATGATGAACCGCATTTTTCAAGCGCAAATCGAAAGAAACCTAGAGGTCTACATCGATGACATGATCCTCAAGTCAATGCGTATATCAGCACATATCACCGACCTCAGGGAGACTTTTGAGCACCTAAGAGCTCGCAAGATCAGGCTGAACCGGCCAAATGCGCTTTTGGGGTACCAGCTGGAAAATTCCTGGGCTTCATGCTTACCAACCGAGGAATAGAAGTGAACCCCGACAAGTGCAAGGCCATCCTCGAGATGAAGCAGCCTGAAAGCAAGAAAGAAATCCAACAGCTCACACGTCGCCTTGCGGCCTTGACCAGATTTTTGCCTAAATCGGCAGAGAAGGCTTTGCCTTTCTTCAAGCTCCTTAAAAAAGAGGCAGAGTTCGGATGGGGGGAAGAATGCAAAAAGGCGTTCGAAAATATTAAGAATTGCCTAGCCACCCCTCCCGTACTGTCAAAGCCAGAGCCTGGAGAAACGTTGATCTTGTACCTATCAGTGGGGGTAGAGGCCATCAGTGCCGCTTTGGTACGAGAGACCGACAAGTCACAACAGCTGATCTACTTTGTAGGTCGGACATTGCAAGGACCGGAACTTCGTTACCAGAAGCTCGAAAAGGTTGCATTCGCCCTGCTTACCACGGCAAGGAGGCTCCGACCTTATTTCCAGGGTCACCGAGTCATAGTGCGAACAAACCAGCCCATCAGGCAAGTACTCCACAAGCCGGACCTAGCAGGAAGGATGATCAACTAGGCCGTCGAGCTCTCCGAGTTCGATATATCATATGAACCTTGGCAGGCAATTAAGTCGCAAGCGTTGGCCGATTTCATCCTGGAGCTAACCCCATCTAAAGAAAAGGGAGAAGAGAATGAAGATCTTTGGACAATATATGTCGACGGATCCTCGAACTCTAAGGGGAGCGGGGCCGGGGTGATCGTTGAAAGCCCTGAAGGAGAGTCCGTTGAACACTCACTTCACCTAGAATTTCTGACCTCAAACAACCAAGCTGAATACGAGGCGTTCATTGCCGGGATCGTGAAAGCAAAAGAGCACGGAGCAAGGAGGATAAAAATCATGAGTGACTCACAACTGGTTACTTCACAAGTTGCGGGAAAATATCAAGCCAAGGGTCCCCTCATGATGAAGTACCTCCAACAGGTTAAGCGGCTATTAGCCGAGTTTGACGAGGTGGTAGTCCAGTACATACCTCAGAACGAGAATAATAGGGCCGACATCCTATCTAAACTCGCCAGCTCGAAAGGCTCAGGAAACCATTGCACTGTAATACAACAGAGCATCTGGGAGCCAACCTGCGTCATGATGATAACCGAGACTGAGGATTGGAGAAGGCCAATAGTGGCCTACCTGGAAAAAGGAGTCCTGCCAGACGAAACACAAGAGGCCAGAAAACTCGTGAGGAACTCAGCCTGCTTCACCATAGTAGAAGGGCAACTCTACAAAAAAGGTTTCTACACACCCATTCTGAAATGCCTAAATAAGAATGAAGTCGAATATGTGTTGGCTGAGATCCATGAGGGCATAAACGGACACCACATGGGAGGAAAAGCTCTCGCCAAGAAGACACTAAGGGCAGGATACTACTGGCCCACCATGGAAGCAGATGCGAAGGAGCACGTCAAAAGATGCGAACAGTGTCAGAAACACACGCTAATCCTTCGTGCACCCCCCGAAGAGCTGCAAACAATCACGACACCATGGCCATTCTTCAAATGGGGGATGAGCCTGTTGGGACCTTTTACCGCGGCTGAAGGACAACTCAAGTGGTTGATAGTGGCTGTTGACTACTTCACCAAGTGGATCGAGGCTGAACCCCTCACCACCATTACCTCGGCAAGGATACAGAGATTCTTTGAAAGAAACCTGATTAGCCGATTTGGACTTCCTGCCGAGATCATCACAGATAACGGGACCTAGTTCACTGATAAAAAGTTCCAAGAATTAATGACCGACTTCAATATCACACATCAGTTTGCATCAGTGGAACACCCTCAGACTAACGGATAAGCCGAGTCTGCCAACAAAGTGATTATCAACGGACTCAAGAAAAGGATGTTCGAAGCCAAAGGAAATTGGGTGCAACAACTGCACCTCGTCTTGTGAGGTTACAGGACAAGCACCCAATCTGCCACAAAAGAAACCCCCTTCAAGCTGACATATGGGTGCGAAGCCATGATTCCGGTTGAGATCGGCGAACCATCCTGGAAGAGGGTACAAAGATTACAAGGAACCGAAGGTCAAAACAAGGAGGCACTTCTTGTGGAACTCGACCTACTGGACGAATGCAGCGAGAACGCCAGATACAAGAATATGATGGTGAAACGCCTAGTAACTGCTAGATTCAATAAGAAGGTCAGACCACAGTCATTTCAAAGGGGCGACTTGGTGCTAAGGAGAGCGGACATCGGCAACGAGAATGCCAGAGATGGAAAGCTCGCCGCAAACTGGGAAGGCCCCTACAAAATCAAGGAAAATTTGGGAAAAAGAGCTTATTCCTTAGAAACTATCTCCAAGAAGCCAGTAAAGAGAACTTGGAACACGGACAAGCTAAAGGTCTACTATAGTTAGGCGACAAGTCCGACTTTCGTGATGAAGACGAGCTCTTAAGCTCGGTTAATAGATAGCTTTATTTCTACGAAAATAAGACGAGCTCTTAAGCTCAGTCAGTAGGTAGATTTATTTCGAAGCAAATAAAACGAGCTCTTAAGCTCGGCCTTGTAAACAAATTTCTTTTGAAATGCAAATAAAATGAGCAGTGACCTCAATTGTGTTATCAATGCGTATCGATTTCTAGTCAAGTAATTGAAGCCATAAGCGCTTCACGATCAAACAAAGGAATGAAAATTTTGTTGACGAACAAAACATAATCCTAGATCGATTAAATGAAACCTCGGCCAATCGCAAGTCGAATGATACGAGATCGAAAGCGAACCTCGAACATATAAGTAAAGGTTTAGCAAAACAACGATCTCGGAAAAATAATACCAGTGCACAAAGTGGTAAAGCCGACCTAAAGCGGCAAATATGTCCAGATAAAATAAAAAAGGGGCTCAAAGGCCCCATAACAAAAGTACAAAATAAAAGTCGGCATTCTGACCCCTTCATTCCATAGCACGAGGAGTGTTAGCGACATGAACCTCGGCTCCGATTTCCTCTTCATCAGCATATTCAGAATCCGGAGTCCCAGGAACAATAGCGTCATCCTTTACATCATATGCCACATCCATGCCATCAGTAATGAGGCTAGGGTTCAGAACCCGGGCTTGTGCAACAGCATTGTCAAAGGCTTGGGTGGCAGCATTTACGACCACGGCTTTAGCCTCCTCAAAGTCGGCTTCAAGCCTCTAAATTTGGGCATCCTTGTCGGCCATAGATTTTGAGAGAACCTCCTTCTCAGCACTCAATCCATCCGCTTTGGCAGTAGCCGACTCCAAATCCTTCTTAGCCTTGTCTAGCTCGAAGGACAACTCGTGAACCTTGATCTCCAGATCGGACTTAGATTTGCTCAGCTCCCCTACCTCAATAGTGAGGGACGAGTTTGAATCCACAGACAAGTCGAGCCTCTGATTGAGATCCTGGAAGGTTTGAAGTAAAGAGGTGGCCTTCAATGAGTCCTCCTCCAACCGCACTAGCAGGGCCCTCACAGTAGAAGTCAAGCCCGAGCCACCAATGAGCTCCGGAGGAGGCTTCAGGGCGGCCCTAAGCCGGTCAGAAACCCCGACCCTCCACAACTCCCCAGGCTCTAGAGTAATCAGGGTCCCTTGAGGAGCGGTGGAAGGAGGAGGAAGCGGCGAGGAGGAAGGAGAAGAAACGTCAGTTATAATCACCTCACCGCCCGCCGAACTTCTGCCAAGCATGGCAACAACCCGCCACTTCTTCGGGACCTCGGTATCAGCAGTGGAGACTTCTTTGGCCTTCCCTCTTCCTGACTTCTTGGGCAAATTTTTTTTATATTCAGTACTTGTCATGCTAACAGCAAAAAAAAGTCTAAGATTAGAATCCAAATCATGAGATATGTCGGAAATAGGTCATAAAGGAGAATCACATACCAAGTTCACAAAGGAGATCCTCTCCAAAGTTATTTACAATCCGACCCAAATCGACAATGCCGTACTCGCGGGCGTAACCAATCAAGACGGACGCTGCCAGCCTCTCCAAATCGGAAAGAGCTACTCCTGGAGTAGCGTAGTCTTTAGGACGCCGCTGATAAAATTTTTACGTCCAATAAAGCTCAAACCGACCTGCCAAATCCCCTCCGTCTAACCAAGACGAGGCAAACCAGGGGAGGCAGTCAGACCGAGCCACTACCCTGAAGTAGGATTCCTTAAAACCTTTGAAAGATTGGGAATAGGGAAAAAAATACCCCGATTCGGAGCACCTCGAAGGGTAACCCAACCTTTCCTTTCCTTCGCCTCGGCCCCGGTCTGAGCTGTATATACATCAAAGAAATAGAAAAAAATGCAAACTGTACAAGGAAGACAGAGGTATGCACACTTTTGCTCGAAACCCCAGATGAAAGCCCAGGAGTTGGGATGCAGTTGCGAAGGTGCAATCCGAAGTCTACGAATCACGGTCATCTGGAACTCGGTGAAGGGAAACTGAATCCCTAACTTGGTAATCAGATCCCAGTAAAAGTAAAAGAAATGGGGCTCCTCCAAGATAGGACCCGCACACACCGGATGATCACCTGCTGGGAGCATATCCACCCCACTAGGGTCTCCAACTGAAAGTTGGGCTACGTCGTCAGGAGACATTGTAGATCGCATGTGAAGAATCTCAAGAAGAACCCAATTTTGGACGTCAAAAGCTTCCATAGCTATGGTCGTGGAACACGAAGGATGAGGATCAGTATAAAAATCAGCCAAATCCGATCTCGGATGGCAACGAGCGCGGACTCCATGAAAACGGAATGGAGCTATAAGAACTACTGACTAGATCGAGAAATGGCATGCGACTTAAAGCCGAATCGCCA
>NW_026899162.1:0-76091 GCF_033153095.1 Gastrolobium bilobum | reverse complement strand
AACACTTCTCACATTCCTGAGTCCACACAAAAGGAGTATCCTTTCGTGTCAATCGGGTCAATGGCAGTACCATTGTAGAAAACCCCTCAATAAACCTCCGATAATATTTAGCAAGACCCAGAAAGCTGCGGATTTCAGTAACAATTTTTTGTTGTTCCCAGTACATAACAGCATCAATTTTATTTGGATCAACAGCAACACCCCTCTCAGAAATAACATGTCCCAGAAATTGTATCTCAGATAACCAGAATTCACACTTTGACGGCTTCGCATACAACTTTTAATCCTTTAACACCTGTAATACAGTCCTCAAATGCTCACTATGCTCCTCTCTGCTCTTAGAGTAAATCAAGATGTCGTCGATGAACACAATCACAAATTGATCCAAATACGGTTTAAAAATACGATTCATATAGTCCATGAATACTGCCGGGGCATTTATAAGCCCAAATGGAATCACCTGATACTCGTAGTGTCCATATCTAGAACGAAAGGCCGTTTTAGGCACATCCTCCAGCCTAATCCGAATCTGATGGTATCCGGACCGGAGATCAATATTTGAAAACACACAGGCACCCCTCAACTGATCCAACAACTCATCAATACGCGGCAATGGGTACCTGTTCTTAACCGTAACTTTATTCAATTTTCGGTAGTCAGTACACAGTCTCATGCTTCCATCCTTCTTTTTCACAAAGATCACTGGTGCTCCCCACGGGGACACACTCGGCCTAATAAAATCCTTTGCAGACAGTTCCTCAATATGTTTCTTCAACTCAGCTAACTCAAGTGGCGCCATCCGGTATGGAGCCAATGAAATAGGCCCCACACCGGGCAACAATTCAATAGAAAATTCAATCTCTCTCTCAGGTGGAAATTCTGGTATCTCATCAGGGAATACATCCACAAACTCATTAACCACCGGAATCGTAGAAATTTCAATCTCCTTGCCACCCACTAGACCACCCAAGAAAATATAACCCTGATCCCCAGCCATCAAGGCTTTAGCAGCATTGCACATAGATAAAAAGGGAGACGGAGTAACTGAGGGCTTCTCATGAGACAATATCAACCTCTTGCCACAGCAATCAATCATCGCACAGTTTTGAGATAACCAATCCATGCCCAATATCAAATTAACAGAGGCCAGGGGCAATATAATTAAATCAATAGTGTAACCCCTGCCTTCGTAGACAAACCCGACCTCTTTGAAGATGAAGGAGGAATCACTAACCTCTCCTGTAGCCGTAGTAATACGCATAGGGGGAATCATCCGTGATACTTTTAATCCCAACCCCTTAGCCACATATTCCGCCACGAACGAGTGCGTAGCTCCAGAATCAAATAAAACAGATAAATCAATATTAGAAATGAAAATTGTACCTTTTACCAAATTCGACGCCTTCGCCGTCTGCTGTGCATTAGTAGTATAAACACGCCCAACTGTAGGTGCAGATGGCAAGGTCTGCAGATTCGCAGCCTGCCCAGTATTATTAGTACAATTGTAGGCATAATGCCCAACCTTACCACATTTGAAACAAGCATTTGGGGCCACATTACAAGGCCCATGATGAAACTTCTTGCATTTATCACAACGAGGAGCAGAATTTCTCTCATTATACCCACTTTTCTGACCACCGCCCCTTTTAAACTGACCTGGGGGTTGTCTTACCTGCAACCCCTACCTCTATTATTGTTGTGATGGTAACCACCTCTGTTATTATTGCCGGGAAGAGCAGATGTCCTCGAAGAACCAGATTTTGGATATCTATTATAAACACTTTCAACCCGTTTACACTGAGTCACAAGATCTGCAAAGTTTCTCACAACAGTATTAGACATCCTCTTTGCAATTTTTTCATTCAAACCCCTCTGAAATTTAGCAGAAAGAAACTTAGGGGTCGGCAGCACACCCCCATAATTAGCAAATTTCACCAAATCATTAAACTTTGCCACATAGGCATCAATAGTCATGGTACCTTGTACCAACTTTTCAAACTCACCCTGTTTAGCTTCCCGGACATCCCTGGGAAAGTATTCCTCATGAAACAGTCTCTCAAATAAAGCCCATGTAATCTCTTCCCCTTGAATAATGAAAGGCTGAGATGCAGTGTACCACCACCCGTGGGCATCTCCCTCGAGCATATAAACAGAATACAACAACCTCTGGGGATCCTGACACTCCATAACCTGGAAGATTTTATCCATACCTCTCAACCAAGTAGTCACTACCTTTGGGTCCCTTGACCCCTGAAATGATGGCGGCTTGTGCTTTCTAAAAGAGATGAGTCTCTGCTCATTAGTACCTGCCAACACTTGCCCAGCAATCCCAGAAGACTGAGCAGCAACAGAAGGATCCACAGAAGGCTGTGGGATGTAAGTAGGATCAGTAGTGTGGTGACTAGCCTCGCCAGACTGACGAATAGCACCACTCCCTTCCTGCTGAGGAGTAACAGATGACGTACGGGTAGCAGTCTCCGTAGCCGTATATGGAGGAGAATCATCCCTCCTATGCCGAGCCCTGTCCTCCCTCATCTCATTCATGAAGGCATGCATCATATACTGATTATTTTTCATCAGGGTCTCGGTCATATTTCTATTGGCAGCAGTCTCTTGTTGCAGTGCATTCAGGACTGCAGTAATAGGATCTGGTGCTACTAAATAACCTGCACCTCTAGCTCCACGGCGACCCCGTGCCCTGCTCATGATATCTGTACATGTAACACAAAGGAATGAGCTGATCAGACCCACACTGAGGAATCACATATACATTAATCATAAATAGTTCACAGATAGCTATGCAACACAAGATACAGTACTACTTTATCAGAGTTCACTTACAAAACTGCTCTGATACCATAAAATGTAATAGCCTGTTACGTACCGGTATTGTTAACATTAATTATGATATTAAGCGCAGTTACAATCACAGCAATTCATTTATAAAAATACGAATAAACTTTTTCCGATTATTACGCGAGCATTTAAAACAATAGAACGCGTAACAATTAAAGCTGTGACCGTAACTGTAAACTCTTGCGGTAGACTTATTTAAACTATTTTTATAAATTACTTTAATTATTACAAGTTACTAAGGGATTCCCATAAACCCACTTAGCCAATTACCAAACTTTACGTTTTTACCTTTTCGAACATGGTTCACTCATCAATTTTCTGCGAACACACCGCTCACAACCATACCTTCTTTTCTGATTATATCTTTGTCTTACTTAATTTCATTTTCAACAAGCAATCACACGCTCAATTCGGAGCTCATTTGCTCTGGTTATCGCCGTTTGAAGTTGGATAAGCAAAATAGCCAACCAACCCCCAAAACAGCTCTAAACCTCTCTCACTCCACGAATTACTGCACTCAATCCACTTATTAAGTTTCTCTCAAATGTTTACACCATAAACTAGACACCTCAATCTTCGATTTGATATATCATACACTTATTTTGACTGAGAAACGGAGCGGGAATTAATTTCCCAAAACTGGACCAGAACTGCCACATGTGCAGTGGGCACATGAGCAGTCTGCGTTCCTCCAATTTTTCCAGGTCGAAGACCAACCCATAATTTCCTCAAATTTTGACAAAATGTAGAGGACATATCAACCTTCAAAATGGCGTATGGCAAGTCCCTATTGGACCTCTATGGAGGGAGATATGCTCTCCCGAAGTTCGCCTAAAATCTGCCAATTCTACAGAAAATTCGCCAGAGTTTCCTTTGTTTCTCCAAAAATCCCAAATTTGTAAAAGATCATTTAAGCCTCAAAGGTACCTAATAAACACATGATAATACAGTAATAATCCAGTGGGTGGCACACACAAGGACCAACAACGCCTTGGGGCACTTACAACCCAATCCAGTTTATAGTTATTAGACATATAGCTCATATTAATCATTCTTAAGTAGTTGCAATCACTAACACCTTTTTCATGCATATTTTCATCATACATATAATCATAACCTAAAATAGGCCTAAGGCCCTTCCATCATAAATAGACATGCATCAAGTACGATCACAATATTGCTTTACAACTTACAATTCCAAATGAAACTTAATTACAATCTTCCAATATTACAACATAATACAAATGGTAAATAAACTACATGGCATAGCCACTAGACTTAGGCAAAATGACATGAACAAGATGCTAATGAAGCTCCTACCAAAATACAATGGGATGTTCATGCCCTAAGTCTAGCCTAGGTCACATGGCCAACAAAATGCAAAAAGCTAAAACTCCACGGAATCACTCTGCGGGCCTCTTGCCCGCTGCTCCCGCTCCACTGCTACCTCCTGAAATAAATGCCCCGAGACGGGGTGAGATATACGAATATATCTCAGTAACCAAGAGGTTCTAGAGAAAACTCCACCCAATGGTTCACTTCGATGCATATCAATAGAATAAAACAACCACTTTGAAAACGGGATATAGCAAGAGATTTAGAGAAACTGAGGGATATCAGAATACAAAATACGACGATGCGGGATGGTAGCTACCAATACCACGCACGCCCTGGGCATATATAAGCCTATGGGTCCACCCAAGGAGTGATCAAATCACTGCCCCCAAGGTACCCATTCCATCAAGCCCATGGGTCCACCCAAGGTGTGATCAAATCACTACCACCAAGGTACCCATTCCATCCATAACACCTGAGACATTCCTAGTGTGCTCCTATCCGGATCATACACTATGACCCTCGGTCAACTGGAACTCCCTCTCGGAGACCTATCCAGTGGAAGTCCGCACTTCCCGCAGGATAAACTAGTCTACTGGCCAGAGACTCGGTACATAAGTACCCACTGTGATATATGCATGCCAATGCTGTTCTACTCTACTCATACACACTTCCTACCGTTGCCATCAACTGGCAAGGTGGAACAATAAAGGGGAACAAGCCCCCAGTACCAAGAGGTTACCTTAAATATTGTTTTCACAAGCTCCGCAGCAGCTTATCCCTCAACTCGGTTCACAGCAGAATGCCTACACAGAGGACATTCCCAATCACTTATAGTTCAACCAATACATGCTAATTTGCAATTATACATGCATTGAACCAATTACTTACCTCAATCCTCTTGGTCCCGGACCAAGGGCAGCTCACTGATTCAAGATTCGGGATTCAGGTCGACGTACGGCAACCTATACAATGACGTACAACCATCAGTACGCGTCAAATAACGTCAAAACGCCAAAATCACAAAATTACCTCACCCACACTTGGTAGGTTCGGCCATCCTAGGCTTATTTTCAATTTTATTTTTCTAAATTTTCTTTCTCATTTTATTACGCCTCAATATGTTGCCAAGAGGTCATTTCAAGTGCCGTTTCGCCATTTTCGCGTCGAATTACATCAGAACGCGAAAACCGCAAAATCCCCCCTTCCTCCTTGAAGGTTCGGCCATCTATGTGTTATTTGGGGATTTATTTTTCTAAATTTTCTTTCTCATTTTAGTACCCATCCTTGGGTTTCCATAAGGTCATTTCAAGTGTCGTTTCGCCATTTTACGTCTTTTGAGCATCGTTTCGCTAAATATTTCGCTCTAGGTCCATTTAGGCCTCTAAACCACTTATTATTTTTCCATTTATTCTAACACTTGCCAACCACCACACAACCCATCTAGTCATCATATAAACACACAACACATAATTCAAATCATTTTTCAACATCAATTCACTCATTTCTCCTCAAAGGTTCGAATTTTGCCCTATGACATTCCAAGGAATTTCCATTCAATTTTAATTACTCCAACCTTCACACAACCTATTATATCATCATATTATCATACCACAATTCATCAAACAATGCCTCAACACAAAATTCTAAAGTCCCAAATTCATGACCTCAAATCCACTAAGTAAAAAATCATCACATTTCACCTAAAATTTTCATTGCATTTCTATCATTAATACATCATTCTAAGGCATTATTATCTAATAGACATTTTCCATTTGAGCTCTCTAACACAACACATCATAAAATCCCTCTTTAGGGTTCATAAACACAAATCACAAATCAACCATTGAAATGTTGCAATAACTCACCCAAATGCAAGGCAAATGACTCCTACTAAGTATACTCCACCATTGGAGCATTTGAAAACTCCATGAACACACAAACTCCAATGTGAGCCGCGGCCTTTGAGGGGGAAGATCTCAAAATCCTCTCACTTTCACGACTCAACAAGGCCACCAATGGCTTTGGAAGACAATTTCCAACAAATTTCAAGTTAAACTTTGTTGGATTTGGTTAGGATTTGAGTGATTAAAGGGGAGAAGAAAATTTTGCATGGAGAAGGGTGGGGAATGGCTGATGGCTAGGGTTTGGGAGAGAGAGGGGAGTGGGAAGATGATGAATAGTGATAGGATGAGGTGGACGTAAGTGATTTTAAGTGGGGTGGGTCCCACGCCACCTCACGCGATTCAAAACGCGTCAAAACTCTCTCTAAACGTCCGTAAATTCAAAGCCTATTTAGAAACTCTAATTTTTAACATTAACTATTCTCCTTTAATTATGCTTGATCAGATGAATCCAGAGTCCTCCATTCGTTCGGAGAAAACACTGTTTTAAGCTATTGCGCGCGCCGTTGGCACGCATCCCCAAAATGACTTACTTTCATCAGATTTTATCAACAATCATATTTTCTAACTCAATAGACCATTTGTAACTCATATTTGAAACCTAGAGCTCAAAATTCAGCTGGCACGTTTTACGGTGCAATCGAAACACGATATTTTTACCCGCGAAAAACACTATTCACTGATTTTTCTTAAACTTGCCTGTCAACTCAATTTTTCATTCTGAACCCATTTCCAGTGTTATTTTTATCATCTGAGACCTTCTACTCAATTTTTTTATCCTCTTAGGGTTGTGTGTTGGCTAATTACCATTTTGCCCTTTCTTTGTATTTTGGCCTAATCTTTAGGATTTTCACTAATCCATCACTTGATTGCTCACTTAATTTTTTAATTACTTGATTTACAATTGTGAGGTGTTATAAACATCAGCAATTTTTCTTGGACCAGGGGACCACACCTTACTTGACGGTGAGAAATGGTATAATTTTTCATAAGAATAGATTTTTATTGATCTCAACATCATCATTGATTCCTACATTAACCTGTGAGGCACATGGAAAACCTATTGGAGGGCATGATGGTGTCTTGCGTACTTTTTTGAGTCTCTCAGCCAATTTCTTTTGGAATTCTATGCGTAAGGATGTGAAGAATTATGTAAGTCAATGTATTGTTTGCCAACAAGTGAAGTATAAAGCAGCAAGGTATGGAGGCTTATTACAGCCGTTACCTATTCCTGACGGCACATTTGAGGACTTGTCCATAGACTTCATTGTGGGGCTGGTTATACCACCATTTTAGTCATTGTGGATCGACCCTCCAAGTTTGCCTTCTTTGGTCGATTATCCAAATCCTTTACAGCAGCTGTGGTGGCTAAATTGTTTTGTGAATTGGTGGTTCACATTCATGGATTTCCACGTTCCATAATAACAGATAGGGATCCAATATTTGTAAGTCGATATTGGTCTCAATTGTTCAAGTTGAGTGGCACAACCTTGCATATGAGTTCATCTTATCATCCCCAATCCGACGGACAGACCGAAGTGACGAATAGGTATTTGGAACAATATTTACATGCTTTTTGCCATGAGAAGCCTCAATGTTAGTCTGAGATGCTTGGATGGGCCCAATTTCATTACAACTCCAGTGTGCACTCAAATATTGGCATGTGTCCATATCAGGCAGCATTTGGCAAGCCTCCTTTATAAATTCCTCATTACCCCCGTGGTCTGGTGAAAACAGAGGTTGTAGAATCAATGTTAACGCATCGTGATGAGGTTCTTTCTCGGCTGAAGTTACACTTAGAGCAGGCGAGAAATAGAATGAAAGTACAGAGTGATAAACACCGAAGAGAATGTTTATTCGAGGAGGGTGATCTTGTTTGGGTGAAGTTACAGCCGTATAGACAAACATCAGTAGAGAGGAGAGCTAATCACAAATTGTCTAAAAGGTTTTTTGGACCTTATCCCATTATCAAGAAGATTAGTGCTATTGCGCATCGCTTGCAATTACCTCTGGAGTGTAAAGTTCATCCCACATTCCATGTGTCCCTTCTCAAACCATTCAGAGGAGATGATTATGTTCAATCGATTCCTATTCCTCCATTAACTATCGAGAACAGACTTGTACAGGAGCCTTTAGCTGTGTTGGCTGCTAGGGATGTTATGGTGTTGGGTAATACAAGAAAGGAATACTTGGTTCAATGGACAAACTCAGTTCCCGAAGATGCAACATGGGAAGAAGAGGACCATCTCAAGAGCTGCTATCCAAATTTGCACCTTGAGGACAAGGTGGTTTTTGAAGATGGGGGGAGTGTTACAAGAAGAGTGTCTAAACGTGAGAAGAAGCATTCGGTTAGACTGAATGAGTATGTAGCATAGACAATTACATGTAAAGGCAGGGTAGTGACAGGTGTCATTAAACATTACAGGTGTATGTTACATGTATAGTTACTGGAGTTAGCGAGATTACGTGGAGATTTTACTGATGTATAAAATAGGTACTGATGTACAAAACAGGATTCATTCTGAATAATACAATCGTGTTATTTTTTTTCTGAGTCTCTTCCTTTCTCTGTTAGGACAATACCTAACACTTTCACACTGATTTTAAATTCCACAGTTGAAGATAACCACAATATAAGAATGTCAAGTTCGAGGGGTCTTAAATTGGATATGGTACACTGGAAACAAAAGAGAGATTAGTTATCTTTGAAGGCGGCAAAGCACGTAACTTGCCCTCCTTTCTCTCATCCCGTTTTCAACCTGTCTTAAAATCAACCAACTCATTTCATCCCGCTTTCAAAAATAGTTAAAAATCCGAACACGCCCCCACCAACTTGCCTATTTATCATAATGTGAAATTTTTTCAAAAATTGTATTTCCTATATCTAAAGGGTATTAAATAAATACCAAACCATATAAGAATATCATTGACTAATATTATTTTTTAAAAAAATAACCTAATGTACTCTACTCATTTTATATCCGTTTTTATGCGAGATGGATTCAAACGGGTTAGCGGGTTAGAAATCTCAAGTTGACCCGATATATATGATGAGTTTGTAGCAAGCCCAAACGTATTACAAAGCTACCAACCCACTTCAAGGATTATGAGATATAATCAACCAGTAGTTAAATTGCTTTATGATGCTTTATTAGGATAAGATTTCTTAGTTTAATTTCAATTGCAGTTTATCTTTTTGTTAGATAGATTTATCTTTATGTTAAATAAGCTTAACAATTATCAGTTTAGCAATCCTTTGCACATTAGGTTGTTATTAATCATGAAGGATCGACACTTCAAAAACCTTGACGTGTCGTGTTCGACACTTCTCAACACTCCAACACGCGTTGTAGAAACTAAAAAAAAAGTTCAAAGGGTGCGTTATGTTGCGTTTTTAGCTCCAATTATTAGATTTGTTGGATTACAATTACTATTTTATTGAGTTTAATATAAATATTTGGGTTATCTTATCTTTCTTTGCAAAATTGATGGCTATTATAAATTTATAAGTTTAGCTTCATTTTTTTTAAGTTATTGAATATTAAATATAATATATGCTACGTAAATTAAAAATATTATTTAATATCAAAATGTATCCTAATGTGTGGAGATCAAATATTTTTTAAAATTAACGTATCAGAATATCGTGTCGTGTCATGTCCCGTGTCAGTATCGATGCTACATAAGTTATTAGGTATATAAATCAGAAAACGATCGAATGAAAATCATCACATTTGTTTGGTCACAAATTTTCTCTTTTCTTTGTTCCCTTTCCTCCCTTCTTCTTTCCCCAATGTCTTTGAAATGAAATTGAAAGCATCGCTCTAAAGCTAAGTACAACATGAAAGAGAGCGTTATATTTTTGAGTTTGCACGGTATTAAATTTTCCGTGATCATGAGCCTATAAAAGCACTTGAAAAGTTCTACTAAAAAAATGGACTTAAAAAGAGGCCAGTTCCTAATTATCAATTTTAAGGGTGTAGAAAATATATTGTGAAATTTATGCTCTGAATAATTAAGAGTATTTTTTTTCAAGGACTAAATATATTTCCAATAGTTTCAATTAATTTATTGTGCATACCAGGCATGGGGCTTTTCAAGTTCACAATAAATATAGTTGACTCTATCCTGTTAAATAAAATAAAATCAATGTATTTATAATCTATTTCTTAGCCCTTGAGTTTTATCCTCTATACCTCTTTATAGTAGTCCTGTTGTTTTTGTGGAAGCCATTTTCCTCGTCGTCCAGGTTTATCTGTTTTTTGTTTTTTAATGACTTTGTCTAACGTTGTACCTCAATCTTCAATTAGTTATTTCTTGAGTGAAAACCTATTTTATTTAGAGTAAATATCATTTTTGGTCCCTAACAAAAAATACGATCTCCACTTTAGTCTCTTACAAAAATAAATTAGTCAGCTAGTCCCTAACAAATTCAAAATGGACCCATTTAGTTGAAATTGTGGTCCCTCACAAATTTAAAAAAGACCCATATTAGTCCCCCGAAAGGACTAAAATGGGTCCACTTTGAATTTGTTAGGGATTAACTGACTAATTTATTTTTGTAAGGGACTAAAGTGGGGACCGTGTTTTTTGTTAGGGGCCAAAAATAGTATTTACTCTTTTATTTATGGTTTTAATATCTCTCATGTTATAGAAAATAATTTTATCTCTTTCACACTCATAAAAATACATGTGAGGAAAAAAGAAAGAAAGAAAAATATAAATCTCACAAATTTTTATATGTAAAAAGATAAAAATATTTTTTATAACATGAAAAACATTAATCTCTTTATCATATATAGAAAATTGAAGAATTCGAAGCTTAGGTTTAGCTTTATATATAGCTGAATTATTCATACTGTCAATAGTAAGATAGGTCAAATAGGTATCTATTTACATTTTTCATTTATTATTTCAATAATAATTTTATTGAGCTGTTATGTAATAAATTGTCTTTCAAGCAATTTTATTAAATTTGGACCGGTGATCGACCCGGTCAGGTACCAGGTCAGTGGGTTACTGGTTCAACCAGTGGGTTGATTCAACCGCATGAACTAGATATATATATATATATATAAATTTATATTTTATACTCAATTATATAATAAATATTTTAAATGGTGCAAGTGAATTAAGAACCAAATGTAGTTTAGTGATAAAGACTATAATTTATTTCTTCATAACAAGGGTTCAATTCCCACTGCTATTAAATGATAATATATATAGTGCATATTAATCAACAAATAAACTTAGCTTAGTGGTAAGTTGTTGTTAGATATTCTCACAGGACTATAAGTTCGAATCCCAACGATTGCAACTTTGAAAATATTTTTTCGAAAACCGGTCCACCGGGTCACTTATTAATACCGATTGAACCGCGGTTCTTGACCGGTTTTCGGGCCAAACTGTCGGACCGACCGGGCCGGTCCGGTTTTTGCAACACTGCTTTCAAGCCAAATTATATTCAAATATTTTTTTCATATTTATTAAGAAATTGAATAAGTGAATCAGTTTAACATTACTGCAGAAATTGTTTTTTTTGCTACATTTATATAAAAGTTAGTGAGTCCCATTAATATTATATTCTATTAACATTTTTTTATCTCTTTTCATTATAATGAGATCCAGTCATTTTTATGTAAATGAGGTAGAAATTTTTTTCCCCAAAAGTAGAAACTTTTTTTTAATTGAATATGCACAATTAAATCCGTTAGTATAGAAAAGATGATGCGTGTAATTATTTACTGAAAATTAATCTTCAGATTTAGATAGATTTAATAGACAGATATATGAACCGAAGGATCTCACCATCATGGCAGTATTTGACGCTATTAAATGTGCAGTTTCGGATTTTATGGTTCATCTTAAATATCTCACCTCACGCCAATCTATGAAAGCAAGGTATACCCAGAATAGGCCTATCCATTCTTTTAAATTTTTTCAAACGTATATATAAAATAATAAACGGCATTAAATTTGATAATTTAATGTTTACCAAATTAAGAAGAAAAGCATTAAGTTTGTAACATAAATGTTACCCAACTACATTAAGACCCTTTATATTTTTCTTCCTTTCTTTGTTTTCCTCATTTCCTCTATCCCAAGTGCAATTATTTTTTGCCATATTAAATGTTGCATTTAAAACTTGATGGCTCATCTTAAATACTTACACCTTCCTCGGCATGAAGGCAACAAATACACGACACAATTTTTTTTATTTTTTTGTTTAATTTCTTTTCCCATTCATCTGTTTCAGGAATAAATTCTTGGTTTCAAGCCATTAATTGTATACCTTTGATTTCTTTGTGCGCAGTTCAGCTCGCATTCAGTGTTTTATCCTTTCTTATAACCACCTTTGTTTTCAGGGGCCATTTCAATAAATAATTTGACCAGGCAAAATAAAAAAATAGGATAGTAAATGCAGAGGGACATTTAAAACTATATAGAAAAAAATATAATTAAATTTATCTTTAGTTTTGTCTATTATCAGTAATATTTTTAATAAAGGTCACAAACAATATTCTAAATCTAATGATTACATTATCTTTTATATATGTTAAATGGTTGTCAATATAATATATCTGAAAATTATATTAAGCGAAAAAAATAGGGATGTAAATGGCACGTATACAAACGTATAATATTCGTAAATTTAATAACTAGATATTATTAAACGATACTATATACTTTAATCTAAAGTTTCAATGAAGGTTAACTAAAATGTTACTTGAGATGTGAATGTAAACTTACAGTAAAAACTTATTTACGGTACGATAAATAGTCAATAACATTTTTATTCAATGAAAAACATGTTATTCTTTCCATGCTTGAGAACAAATATTTTAAATAAGTAGCTTTTGGCATTTTCCTTCTGACCCGAATCAGATTTTTTAATTTACATCCAAATTTTTTCATTAAAACTGTCTCACTGCCACTGTTTATTGTTTAAGGCCGCTTGGTTAGGTAAAGTCGTAAAGATGGAGAAAGCGGAAAAAACTTTTGATGGATCAGGACAACCAAAATTCAGTGATCCCTGTTTAAAAAATGTGGAATATAGATGAAAATATAAATAAAAAAAATAAGTAAAGTGAATTTTTTTCTATAGAATTACAAAGGGGATCATTGAATTTTGGTGGTTCTAATCCACCAAAACTTTTCTCATACAGACTAGGAAGCGTATTTTTTTTCTTCCTCTTTTTTTTTGGAAACTTTTTTCTTCTTCTTTAATAACCTTTAATTGTACCCAAAAATAAAATATAATAACCTTTGAAAGTTTGAAATTAATATGTAATTATTGAGTCTCAAACTGCTACAATATAACATGTGACAATCAACATCTTATTTTTAGTAACTCATGCAATCAATTAATGTTGGCAATTCATCATATAGGATTTAATATTTTAAAGGTTTACGCTAGAATAAGCTTGAACGTACAAACAAGAGGAGCTTCGAATGGTTAAATCTTATTTTATTTTTTAGTAACTGAATGGTTAAATTTTTATTATCCCTTTTAAAAATTTCTGTCAATTAAATTTATTACCCAAAAAGTGAGAATGTTATTAAATAGTGTTTAAGAACGAGAAATATAACTATATATAATTAGATTAATTTTTTGAAACACTCAAGATATTATTACTTCATTTATATTTTCTGTTATTTCTTTCAGTAAAAATATTAAGGGATAAATATAGTTTAAAATAATTAATGTCTTTTAATTTTTTAAACAACAGATAAAGGAACACATTTTATTTTCAAAAACTTCATATATATACTTTGAGACATAAAAGGTTTTTATTGCAGTTCCCTATTCTGACACTGTGCAGTAGAACTATTCTCAATTTAAGCATGGCCTCTCACCAAAATTCAATTAAATTGGTAAAATTTGAAGCTAAATATATATTTTAGGGGAGAGTTTCAAGTTAAGGAGTTGATGCATTTTAAAAAGGACAGTATAAACAGAAGTGGTTGAATAATTAAAAAAAAAATTATATTAGCAAACCAAATAAACTCTAAAGTGTGCGTCAAAGACACAACTAGATTGATATTTATCTAGAAAGAAAAATTTTTGGCACCCACGATTACTTTTTAGTTAAATCTTTAAAACTATAGATATTAAAATTTGGACTACTTGTTCCCTTGGGAATATAATAGTCCAAGGCCCGTTTGGTACGCGAAATTTTTGGAGATTTTCGGGAAACTGAATTTTTTTAAATTTTTAATTTTAAGATATTATCATAAATTAAATGTAAAAATTATATTTTTGAAAAGTGAGATTCCCGGATAAATTTTTTTTTTCCTCTAACAAACGCCCCTTCAAAAAATTTCTCTTAAACTTTTGGCCAAACTTTATTCAATAATTTTTGACAAATTATTTATCTCATTACTATAACCAAGTAAAATTTATCCCTGTTACGAAAAAAAAAACATTTATTTTATTTTTAATGATGATGGGAAATTTCTTTTTGTTCTAATGTCAAAATAAAACATTCACAATGAGAAGTTACAGTATAATTTAATTTAATTATACCATTATCGTGAGAGAAATATCGATAACGTGAGTTGACTATGTAATTAAAATAATTCTTTTATATATTTAGACTGCAAAGTTATACTATACATACATTTTATTACTCTAAAAGCAAATTCAATTTTGTTTTGTATAGCAACAATTAAATAACCTAGTATATCAAAAAAAGAAGAAGAGAGAATTAACCTAGTACTCAATGGGTTGACGCACTTAATTGGTCGAATTTTCCGGCCACATTAATCGTGATTTGAGTTCGGCTCTCCATTTTTTCTTTTTGGTAAGCAATATATAACTCCACCATAAATCATCACTGAAGTTGGTTTTAGCCTTGCAAGGGCGCGTGTTTTCTCATAATTTATCTATGCACCTTGACAAAAACTTTTTAAGTAATATTTAAATCCACTAGAAAAATACATATCTTGACACAAGGAAGGAAAAAAGAAAAGGCAGATAGATTTACCACGATTCACCCACTACGACCTTCGTCTAGCAATGTTTGATTATATTTTTCTCACTAAACTTGTCACAAAGAATTATGTTTACAAAAGAAATATTGATAGGCTTAGAAACTCTAAGCTAGCAATATTTCACTATATTCTCCGCACTGCATTTGTTACAAAGCACTATTTGTAAGAGAAATATAATAGGCTCAGAAATTTTAAGCAACAATAGCTATTCATAGACCCAAAGTTATACTACTAAAATAATAAAGGGATAGTTCAAAATCCTCCGTGATATTACTTTGAATCACTTACACTACTGTGCATTTTTTCAATCACTTAATTTCCCGTAGTTTTTTCATCCACGTCTTCCTTAACACTATTACAAAATTAATTAAGTATATCTATTCTACCCTTCTTAGAAGAAGAAAATAAAGTGATAAAAAAAAGAAAGATAAGACCAAATGTTATTAAAACTTATAACACTTAATAAATGACTAAAATAAAAAATACCAAACAAATCAATTGTATTATGTGTCTAAATAAGAAAAATAGAATAAGAACAAAAAAAACAGAAAAAAAAGACCAAATATATTAAAAATCACAATAGTTACAGAAAGATTAAAATTAAAAAAAAAAAGTCTAAATGAAAAAAAAAATATTAAAGACAAAAAAATAGAAGAAAAAACTAAGATAAAAAAAAAGAAATAGAACAAAAAGAAATCACAATTATGAATTTTAATATGGGTTCATTTTTTCTGCAGTTACTGCATATAAATTATCTGCAACAAGGCCAATACGACGTCGTTTTGGGACGAAAATCATGATATTTTTGTAATTTTAATTTATTTTAGGGTTATTGTAGTCTTTATAATTATAATTTTTTAATTTTTCAATATCAAAATAACGTCGTTTTGAAAATAAATGCAGATAACTTATCTGCAGTAACTGCAGAAATATTTTTCTCTTCTAATATATTTGCTTTTATTTTTTTCTATTTTTTTTGTACTTGGTCTTTATTCTTTTTATTTAGATATGTTTGATCTTGTTTATATCTCTATTTATTCTCTCTCTCTTTTGTTAAAAGTTTTTTTATGAAAATCTTTAGTAGATGGGGTGACATATGGTTAAAAAAATTGGGAAAAAATCATAATAAAATAGGCCAAAAAGTGGAAAAAAAATCAAACATATCTAAATAAAAAAGAATAAAAAAGACCAAGGACAAAAAATATATTGGAACCATCATAAGTGATGTCTTTTAATCTATTTCTTTTTTTTTTATTTTTTATCTTAATTTGTTCTTCTAGTTTTTTGTCTTCAATATATTTTTTCATTTGGACTACTTCTTATTTTAATTTTAGTCTTTTCTGTCACTGTTGTGATTTTTAATATATTTGGTCTTATTTTTTCTTTTATTTTTTTGTTCTTATTCTATTTTTTTATTTTGACACATATGATTTTTTTTACTATTTTATTCTTTTAGTCTTTTAGTAAGTGTTCTAAGCTTTCATAATATTTGGTCTTATTTTTTTTATCACTTTATTTTCTTCTTCTAAAAAAAGTAGAATATATATACTTAGTAAATTTTCTAACAGTGTTAAAGAGAGGTATGAATGAAAAAATCCACGGGAGTTTAAGTGAAAACAACACCACATGGGATTTTTTGAACGTTTCCCAAAAATAAAATAAACTTTAAGCCCCAGGCCACAACGATATCAAGCCTTTGATGTCTTCTATTGGCTTTCTCTGTGTCGACCAATAAGAATTGTTTTTTGAATACGAAATAAGAATCATACCCAACACATATAATCCATTGTTACTAAAATTCTCATTGATTTTGGATCATAATGAAACAAATTAGGGTAATGTTGAAAAATAAAGTGAGATTAGACTAGTCAATGAAGGTTGATACAATTGGTAGGATCAAATTGTGCACTTTGACTCAAATGTTTTGAATTAGATTTCAGCATTGAGTAACACTTTGTTATAGTTGTTCACTATTCTTCATTTCACAAAGGGGTTGCTCTTCTCATATCCCCAAACCACCAGAATTCACTATCCTAAAACCAAAACCACATGTATTATAGATTTCGTTCAGAATATTTGTGTTTGTTTGGATGAGATATAGCATACTCATACCGTTGATTGTATGAGGAGAATAGTTATAAAAGCATGGAAGTATTCATTTACAGTTTTGAAATAGTTGGTTCACAAATAAAGTTCGATTAGAGAAGGAAAGCTAATAAGAAATAAATCTTAATAAAGATAAATTATCATCTTTAACTTGCCTCTAACGAATTATGGTGAGTTAGTGATAGAGTCAGAGAGACGAGAGGGAGCACCCACACATATTATGCTCTGCGTTAGTACAATTTTAATAAATAATTATCAAAATTGTTCACTTTTTAAATATATAATCAAATTAATATATACAATCAATCCTGCACGTTAACCAGAAAAGACTAATCTCATGCATCTGCGACACTGGTTTGACTTAAAGTGTTGTGCATTGGCAAGTCTTGTATAGTTTACATGCAATCTTGCATGATTAGTAAGACTTATTGGTCTAAGCCACGTGGTGTGATAATCACCGTGCGATTCTCAAACTCGCATTGGTTTATGTGAAATGCCCGAGGAACTAATTAATCTTGCATGACCTATTACCAACTTGACAATCCCACATTAGAAATATTACCAAGGTAGCAATCTCATATTAGAAATGTGCAACTAATCTCGTATGCATTTTGTGTAGGATTTATTGTATTAATTAATATCTTTTAATGCATTATACCTTAAATTTAAGGTACTTCGTCGCACTATTGATTAGGTGCGACGAGCCAATCAAAGTCGAAGAGAAAATACGTTAGTTATTTGGGAAAGAGAAAAAAAATTTAATCCATGTGTCACTTTTTGAGTGAAAATCTCACATACAACCAGTGTACCGAAAATGCACTCAATTGAGAGCTGAAAAAGGCAAAAAGTGAATAAAAAAATGAATAATATTACATGTGTCACTAATTATATGTTTAATCTTTATATGAAAATTTGTGATTTCTCTAACGTCTCACGCTACAAATAACGTTGACTTCACATTGATATAACACTCGATACATTTATATTATTTAATATTTTTTATAAAAAAAAAATTCTTTTTTTTTGGTAAGCAAAAAAAATAAAAAATAAAATAAAATAAAATAAAATTTTATTCAAGCATTGAATTATATCTAACATTCATCTCATTCATTTGTGTCAAAGTTTAAAAAAATTCAAAACTCTTATTTTAAATAACTCTTATTTTTATATATTTTAAAAGTAACATTGTAATTGATTTTGAATAATGTCAGCAATGTGTTAAAAGGCTTCAAAATTAATTATGAATTAATTATTCTTTTTTTTTTTTGGGAAGCATGAAATAATTATTCAACATATTAATACAATTCAAATAATAATTCATTACTCAAAACAACAACCTATTGATTTTTCAGTGATTCACTATAAATACAATAATCAATTCTTATTAATAAAATAATAAATTAATTCTAATTGATTCAAAAAAATTGTGGGATTTGATATATATATTCCCTAAATTATAAAGAATTGATTTTGATTGAACCATGCAAATTAAAATTCTGCACAAATAGCGCACGAAAAATATAATATAAACTTTGTCGGAAACGGAAACATATTAAATCGTATTTGAACTCATCCAAATAGAGCTAATCACTAATTCGAATTTTATGTCTATAATACATAACACAATCTAGCTACAAAGATATATATACTGAGGGGAAGGTTATACTTACAATTTATTTTCGTTTACAACTTCTTACAACCATATCTTAACCGTTGATTTCCGCCAATCAACGATTAAGATTTTCGCAAAATAAATTTATTAATTAATTATAGATGATAACCATTGATTGACGGAAATCAACGGTTAAGATATGGTTGTAAGAAGTTGTAAACGAAAATAGATTGTAAGTATAACATTTTTCCATAGATTACAAGTGGATCAATGGTCAAGATTGAGTGTAAGATTTCTAACTCTTACACCGGTGTAAGAATATCCTGCCCCATATATATATATATGGAAAAAATATTTTCACAGCCACTTTTTTTTTAGTAATCTGAAGGGTATCCTCCGGCCGTAATTGAAGACTAATCCCCAATCGAGCATTGTCGGACCCTTTTGGGGGCTGCTCTCCCTAATTTTTTTTTTTTCATTCCTATGGCTCGAACTCGAGACCTCTGGTTAAGGGACCCAGGCTCCTTACCACTTGTGCCAAAGGAGTTTGGTTTTATAGCCACTTTAGATAAGGTTATCTACAGTTATCCCAAAAATTACGTCGTTTTGATTAATGAAGGGTGTTTATGTAATTTTAGGTGAATTAATGAAGGATGTTTCAGTAAAATGAATATGATAAAAAAAAAAACAAAATTACATAAACATCCTTCATTAATTCACCTAAAATTACATAAACATCCTTCATTAATCAAAACGACGTAGTTTTTGGGGTAGCTGTAGATAACCTTATCTAAAGTGGTTGTTTATATATATATATATATATATATATATATATATATATATATATAT
This sequence comes from Gastrolobium bilobum, assembly GCF_033153095.1. Taxonomy (NCBI): domain Eukaryota; kingdom Viridiplantae; phylum Streptophyta; class Magnoliopsida; order Fabales; family Fabaceae; genus Gastrolobium; species Gastrolobium bilobum. Next base: position 56,435 of record NW_026899162.1, on the reverse strand, counting down.
ATATATATATATATAATACAATCTATAGATCTTGGATGTCATAATAAGATGTCCATATTTGTACATGAATAATGATATAGCTTTGCACTCCTCAATTGCATGCATGTGTATAAATACCCTCTTAGACCTATATATGTTTGTCCTTCTGTCACTAGTGCCATAGCCAATAGTATTGAAATAGCTTGTCTTTAAATTTTTTTAAAAAATATACATTCTAAGAATTATTATATAAATTGGGCGTGTCCCTGTGATTCCTTTTTAAATCTAGATGAATCTTAAATTTTTAAAATGAGATTTTATTGTTTTTATGAATTACCAAATTTTCCATTCATTAATGTTTTCCATTTTATTTATGCATAGCACTCTATTTGCTACTTCTACTCACTTATTAATTTTCTAATTAATAAAAAAAATTATGTGCAAGGTAATGAGAAAAAATGTTAATAATTCATTTAATTATTAATATCTTTTTGGTGCTGTTATTATTGTAAAGTAATTATACATTATTAATGATTATCACAATACTGTAATTTCATAATTACATTCTATACTAATTTTTGATATATGCTAGTTAATTATTACTTATATATACAGAATCAAAAATTAGTTCTTTTAGTAATTTAAATTTAGACATATAAGATTGCCAAATCCAAACAAAATAAAGTTATAACACATATTTAGATATTTAAGATACAACATTAAATATGAGAATCCTACATATCTACATCTCTTTTGTGCACATATCTCATGTTTCAACTTACAAAATTCACATATATCAAAGGCTTCCAAAATATTAATTACATTCATTACAAAATAAGCCACATTTACAAATCCTAAATTAAACCACTTTAAGTAATACAGGGCTTATTCAAAATCCATAGAAACCCCAAAATTTGCATTAAAAATATATATCGATATAGTTATAAGGTGAATATATTTTTCATTCTACCATGCTTTTATTTGGTCTAAAATTTGGTGAGAATTTAACAGAAGCAAGAACAAAGAAACTACAAGTGGACCAAACAATTGGTGGAGCCTAAAGCCCAAGTTTAGTTTCCAAGATCTGGTACGTGTCAAAATTGTATTCTACCCAAATTTATTGAGGGGTTGATAATACAAATCTAACGTCATGCTATCTGCACGGTCCAAGGTTCATTTATGAGCTTGAAACCATTAAAAGTTAAAGATTCATTTTCAAAAAATAAAAAATAAAAAAAATACAAAAACCATTATGTGATTATGACGAAACTTTAATTCTTGTGATGATTATATTACCAAAAACTCAAAAGATGATAAAGTAAACGGAATAAATTTTAAAAAAAATTACCATAATTAAGCACCAAAATTTGTCTACTACTATTCCATGCATTAAATGCTCACATTACTTACATGCCACCCTTTTCTTGAATTCTCTTCCCACTCCTCCACTACCCATTAATTAATACCCTTTCACAATAAATGACATAATTAATTAAAATTTAATCAGATTCATTTTAAAATTCAAAATCACGATAACTACCATTTAATGGGATTTAATTGTATTTAATAACATTTATTTTAATTTTTTTTCCTCTCTTTTGTCTTTTAATTTTACTATAACGTAACATATATCTTTATTGCATATATAAACCTCTCACAGTCACACATACACACACGAAGAAACAGAGGCATTTCAATCTCATATCTATCTTTCTCTCTCTTGTTTCTCTCTCTAAAAGCTCTGCGAGAAGACAAGACCAATGGCTACTGAGGTGAGTTCTCTGATTCGGGTTCTGGGTGGTGGATACAAGGATGAGAAGCATCGAACGGTGGGGAATGAATCTAACGGTGAGAAATCAACGGCTCTGATTACAAGGGATTTGCTTGGTGGGTCCTCCGTTGAATCTCAGGAATTGGACCTCGACTTGCAGGTACCCAGTGGCTGGGAGAAGCGCCTCGACCTGCAGGTTCGTTAAATTTTTTCTGGGTATTTTCTGTTTGTTTCCGGGGAAAATAAAAGTCCCTTCCTTTTTTCATAAAAAAAGCCCATTCGGAAAAATTCATGACTCCCCTTAATTGAAAATTCCTTTTGTTAGTGTCATGATTCTTGTCTCTGTTTGTTTTTTTTTTTTTTAAATGAAAATTTAATGATGGAATGGAATCATCGTATTTTGTTTTGTCTTTTTATTTTTATAAATTTTTTTTATTGATTTTGTTCTGTTTTTACGCTTATTGTTTTGAGTCGGTTTGTGGTATGAGATTATTTCCTTTTTTATTTTTATTTTTTATTTATGATTTTGTTTATTTATGCTTGAGGAAATAGGTTTCTGTGTGTTATGGAATGCTTGATTTGGAAGTTTTGTAATTTGTTTTCATGGTCTTGTGATTGGTTGTTGTTCAGAAACCTGAGGATTGAAGGAATTGATTGATTTTAAAATAAAATAAAAATTAAAAAGTTAACAATTTTCTGATCAGTTATTGTTTTTTCTTTTGTCTGTGTTAAACTTTTGCCTTTAAATGTAACAGCAGGGGTGCAATTACTCAATTTTCGTTTTTGTTTTGTACCTTTGTATTTATTTCTCATAAAGCTGAGTTGAAAGGCTTCAGATTTCTGCTATCTAACTTAATATATGGTTGCTATGATGCCATTTCAGAGGTTCTTCCCCTTTCTCTCTCTCTCATATCATGATGCCTTTCATAACAGATTCAATTCTTTGATATCATTTTCAATTAATTTGTATTGTATGTATCTTATTATATTACATTTGTTGATTTTGTTTGCTAGTGTTAATATCATAATTGATTTTACAAGAATTCATAAATGAAAATATTTATATTTTTAAGATTAATAATTAGTTGGATCATAGATAGAATAATTTGCCCCTTGCCCCCTTTTTTGTTTGGATGATTAATAATGGTTTTTTTGTTTGTGATCTTTGTCAATGGTTGCAGTCAGGGAAAGTCTATATTCAGAGGTGCAACAACACATTAGGCTCACCAACTATGTCTGAAAACAAGGTTCATGTGAAACCAGTAGGTCCAAAACTTCAAGACCTAAATTTCCCATCAGAATCCAATGTGTCCTTGAACCTTTTTGATGAAGCAAACTTGGATTTGAAGCTGGTTTCATCTTCATTGCCATCAAGCAATTATCAAAGTGTGTGTACACTAGACAAGGTGAAGTTTGCACTTGAAAGAGCAGAGAAAGAGCCAATAAGGAAGAGGTCATCATGCTTGAAGTCATCATTTTCAGCATCATCACCTTCATATTCATCATCTTCATCATCAATGAGAGAAACCCAAGAAGAAGAAACTGAAGACAAGTTTTCATCACCAATGGCAACAGGGTGCCCTGGTTGCTTATCATATGTATTGATAATGAAGAACAATCCCAAGTGTCCTAGGTGTAACTCTGTTGTTCCTCTTCCGTCCATGAAAAAACCTAGGATTGATCTCAATATATCAATTTAAGTTATTTGAGGATCATTGGTATTTGGTTTCTTTTTTTTAATATCATTTTATTTTTCAAGTTTTGTAAATGCAATGATAGATAAATTTAGGTTGTTTAAGGATAGGATCATTTGTTAAGTGACATTGGCCAGGGTTTATGTATATTAAAAATAACTATGGTTTTACTAGGAAAGCTAATAGAAAATTTTCCAATTTCTGCCTTATTATTTTTTATCTCTCTCTGCAGTTTATTTATCTACCCTTGTAAATTGTTTTTTTTAAATGTTTTCAATTTTTTTAACGAATTTAGGTTGTTTTCAGATTTGAAAAAAAAATACATGTTTCCAAAAAAAAAAAAAAAATACAAAATATTTTAATAATAATTATAATATAAAAGAAAAATAAAATATTTAAAATACCTTGTATTTTTTTCTAAATTTTAAAATAACGTTGTTTTAGAATTGAGAATAATTTTATCTTGAGAGAAATATTTTTTTTTAAAATTATATTATTATTTGACTTTGCATAGAAATTTAATATATTAAGTTTTAGGTTGGATTCAAAAGTCGCCATTATTATCTTTTATAAGCATCTAATCAATTTAAATATTGTTTTTTTAATGCAATTTAAAACAAATTTTGTGGTAGTCACTTTGATAGCATTCATAGCAATAACGAATAAATGTTATGGGTCTTGGTAACGGGACCCACATTAGTTAATTAACATTTAAATCTAATATTTCAAATTAAATGTTGGTACATATTTTAAAGGGTTTTAAATAGCATTTATGTTTTTGATTTTACAAATAAATATCTTAAGGGTATTAATTAAAACGTATTTAATATCTTTAATTGGGTATTTTGAATTACTTAAAGATTTTATTAAATATTTTTATATATTTTTGTTTAATATTTTTATCTAGTTTCCTAAAAAAGTACTCTAAAAGGCATTTTATTTTTATTTGTTTCCTATAAAAATATTCTAAAGGCTTTTGGTATCAATTCTCCTAAATTTTTAATATAGCAAATTCTTTATTATTATTTTAACAATTTTTTTTTTGGAAATTAAAAAAAAGATTAAAAATTGTTAAACAGTACACGATACTTTTTAATCTTAATTTATTGATCAATGCTCTCGAGATTCTCGTCAATGTTTTGTTTTTACTTTTTTCCTAAATAGTACTCTAGAGGCTTTTGGTATCAAATCTTCTAAATTTTTATGGGTAAAGTGTGTGTCATTTTAAAGGATGTAAAGTTATGTCATTTTAAGAAAGAGAGAAAGAGATTGATAAAGGAGAAGAGAGAGAGTTGACAAAAAAAATAAAGGTGTGGGTCTCACCTCTTTGTGAGAGTAAAATGATATAAGTTGTGTCATTTAAAAGGATAAACATTTTTCTTAATTTTTAATAATGACAAATGTTTTATTTTTTAACATTTTTTATCTTAATTTATTAAGATAATTTGGGTTAACATGATCCATTATGATAGGAAATTAACATAAACACAACATGAATTTGAAATTCGGTTAAAATTTTTTACACGATAATGATATAATTATTTTGCGAATTGATATGATACGCAAATAAACCATAACCTCAAAGTATGTGGCCTATTATGCAGGTTGTCATAACATGATAATACACAAATGACATATTTACAACACAATATGACACGACACGAATGACTTATAAAAAGACTAAAGTGGATCAATTTCAGATTCACAATTTGATAGGTGACACAATATGATTTTTTCTTGTCAATTTTTTCAATAGGAACACAACGTAAATTTGAAAATAGAGTAAATATCATTTTTAGTCCCTAATAAACACGGTCCCCATTTTAGTCCTTTACAAAAATAAATTAGTCAGTTAGTCCCTAACAAATTCAGAGTGGACCCATTTAGTTAAAATCGTGGTTCCTCACAAATTCAAAAAAGACCCACATTAGTCTCTCAAAAGGACTAAAATGGGTTCACCTTGAATTTATTAGGGACTAACTGACTAATTTATTTTTGTAAGGGATTAAAGTGAGAACCATCTCACAAATTCAAAAAAGACCCACATTAGTCTCTCAAAAGGACTAAAATGGGTCCACCTTGAATTTATTAGGGACTAACTGACTAATTTATTTTTGTAAGGGATTAAAGTGAGAACCATATTTTTTGTTAGGAATCAAAAATGAACTTTACTATTGAAAATAAGTTGATTCGAATACAAACTTTTCGTGTTTTGCGAATATCATGTCAACTGAGTCGTGATGAAAATTGACACCCCTGCTTATTAATGCTTTTAGAGTGTCAAAAAATCACTTATTCACATTGTGACATTTTAACTTTAATTAATGATGGGTCTATACCAAAAAAATTATTATCCCAATCTCATTTTTTTTGGAAAAAAAAAAAATGTGACATAGTGATTTAAGATTTTAAGAGTTTTTTTTTTTTTTTTTTGGTAAATAGATTTTAAGAGTTTCTAAGCACACATGTTGAGAAATTAAAAATCATGAAAATAATAATATTATTAAAAGAGAAATCTCTAATATAGATCTTAAATCGGATTGAATATTGAAAATAGAAATTAAAAAGATAATATTCATTAATTATTTTAATTACTTATTAAAATATTAAACTTTTCACCAATTTTTTTCATTTTTTATGAATATAATAAAATTATAATCTATTTATTTGATACTTTGTAATTTAATTTCAAAATATGTACTCTTAAGGAATATTTAATTAATAAAATCAAACTTTTAATTTAGAACTAAATTTGTTCAAAATATTAATTTTATTATCAATAAATTATTTAAAAAAATTATTCCTTTAATGTTAATTTTCAGTTATTTCAGTAAATAATAACTTTTAAACTATTTTTATGGCAAAAAGATAAGTTTTAATTTCAAAATTAATGTAAGGAAAATTTTGATTATTTTTCTAATTATCCTTGAATAGTTGGTTTTATATCAGAAACGTTGAACTCATGGTTTCTTATTATGTTATGGAATAAGAATATTTATTATTAAGTAATACTTATATTAAAGATTTTTATTACTTAATAATAAATATTCTTATTATTCGGTTTTACTTTTAGTGTAGGTGAATATTTATCGGTTTTGATTTTTTCGTCAGTTATACAAGATTATGCCCCTTTCAATTTTTTTGCAGCTAACACATTAGGTAATACTTAGGGTGATAAATAAACTAGAGGTATTTGGTTCGGTTCGAGAAGGCCTGAGCTTACATGTTTAAAATTGATTATTGAAATCAAGCTTTGACTTGAATAAAAACTCGTTTAATAAAAAGGCTTCATGTCCCAATTCAAAAGCTCGGCTTAGAGACTCTTATGCTGGCCCAGTATATTAATTTTTATTTTATATTTTTTATACTACTTGTAATAACACTCCCTCTCTCTCCTCAATCCATTTCACCTATTTTATTGGTTAAATATACTTTTTGAATAATTTTGTTTTATATTATGCTGTTTGGATATACATTGAATTTATGAATATTTATGGAATTACTTGTGCTGTTGATTGTATATTCTGTTTGGATAAATTTTTGTTGTGTTTTTTATTTTTAGACAGGTTAAATCAGGCTTTTATTTTTTATAAATAAGTCAGGCCACAGGCCAATAATTATATTCATAACAGGTAACAAGCTTGGTCAGACACATTTAAACAGAGGCTTAGCCTTTTTAGACCAAAGCTTTGCTTGGCTTGACCCGTTAACACCCCTAGCAATACTAAATTTTAAACAATCTTTCATAATTAAATTTTTTTTTTCTGAATTTTATATTTTAAATGTTTTTTAAAATAATAAATGGATTTTATGGTTATAGAAGATTTTTTTGTATTACTATTATAGATTTCAAGAACTTAGTTATAATTAGTGAACATCTAATTAAAAATTTAGTTAAAATATAAAAAAAAAGTTAGAAATATAAAAATTTTATTTAAATTTTTTATATTATATGAACCTATTTAAAATTTAATAAAGTTCTAAAAATTTACAAAGTATACTTTTTTTTTTTTTTGGAAATATTTACAAAGTATACTTGGGATAGGATATTGTGACACACAAATAATGTTACGCACAATGTTACGACCACATCTTAACCGTTGATTTCCGCCAATCAACGTTTATTATTTTTCAAATCAAACTCATTAATTAATTATTAATTCGCAATAAATGATAACTGTTGATTGACGGAAATCAACGGTTAAGATGTGGTCGTAACATTGTGCGTAACATTATTTGTGTGTCACAATATCCTATCCCTACTTACTTAGTTATAATGTCTTTAAACAAATGTCAAAATTTTATTATTTGTCATTTTGTTTAAATAAAAACAGAAAGATTTAACAGAATCTATAAATGCATTTTCTCATGTTTAATCAATATTTTTTAGTTGGTTCTCATGTTTAATTTTAACACAACCAAGTGCCTGTTTGGATCCTCTCTTTTTTAAGCTAGAAGCTACTTATAAGCATAAGCTAGGTCAAACAGGTTTTGAAAAAAGCTCTTATAATGAAAAATTCTTTTTTTTTTATAATGAAGAAAAAAGCTGAAAACTAAAAGCTCTTAAGAGGAGCTTTTTTTTAAGCTCTTATCTGTTTTTCTTGAATTGTGTGTTTTTTTTAAAATGAAGAGTGATAAAGATAGAGAGAGATAATCTTCTTGAAATATGTGCTTTTAAGTAAATTTTAAGCTAAAATTTTTATGTAATTTCCAAACAGTTTTTAGCTTCTTTTTTAAGCTCTTTTTTTAACTTTAGCTTATAAGTAACCTCTAGCTTAAAAATAAGAGGATCCAAACAGGCTCTGAGTCATATAAATTTTCACGTATTCAATGAGAGATCATCGGCTAGCTATTAATTTGAATATCTTTTCTTTCTATTTTTATAAATCTTGTCAATAAAATCGTGATCATTAATCTGTTATTGAAAGATTGAGATTTATCCCATGGAATGATCATATTAAAATTAAATATAAGAATATCATTTCTCATATGACTTATCCTTGCACGTAATATTAATTATTAGACAAATAATATTTTCCTAATATTCTAGATAGATGGATTCAAACTTGGATGACTTAGGGAATGTAAATTCTTATTTTAACACAAGTTTATCTCTTTTAAATTATTTGAACTTTGATATAAGTGCCTTTTTAAGTATTAGGTTTTATATATTTTAATTTTATAGTTAACTTTACTACAAATATAATATAATATTGAATAAAAAAATTTTAAATAGGAAAAAAAATTTATCAATTAAAATAATTCAAAAAAACAACATAAATAAATTAAATCAATTGTTAAAATTTATATTTATTATATATATTCAATAAATAAAAATATACGTTATATTTTTATTATTAAATTATATTTATAATTTATTTTATATTATAAGTATTTAAATTTTAAAATTTTATTTTGTTTTCAAATAATTGTCATTGTGATAAATGAACAATTTTGGCCCGTGAATAAGCCTCATTTCAACTTGCTAAATCATAGGACTTTCAGGATTAGAGTTAAAAAAACCATTATTAAAGGATGGACTTTATAGGATTAGAACCAAATATAAAGTTTTGGAAGCTTACGGATAGGCCATAACCCCCTTTTACGGCTCTAAAGTCTTGAGTCTTTTACTACTATTTCAAAAAAAAAAAAAAAACTAAGTCTCATAAATTTAAAAAACTAAAATTAAAATATATGTAAAAGAATATTATAATCACATGTAAATTATTCCATTTAATAACTCATTCGTTAGGAATAAAGGGCCAACTATAGATATAAAGAGTACTATGTAACTAATTCATTGTTTGGCCCATTATGAGTAATATATGTGAACCATGTTTAAATCCCCCTGTGCCAGATACACTGGTGGCTTATAAAAATGAGAGAGGTCGTTTACCAGGAAAAAAAAATAAAATTGAGAGGAAAGAGAGGGAATAACCAAGCACTGACTAGTACATTTCATTGACTTGCACCTTTGTCATGTACCATGCTTCACCGTCCAATTCAGAAAAAATTTCTTCTTGCCCCTCCCCACTTTTTTTCTCCGTTTGCCTATTCTATCTTTTCTCTTCTTAGATGCATAAAAGGCAGCACAGCTAGTTCAAGAGGTTTAATTAAGTGAACGGGGTATTAGGATACTATTAACTATATTAAAATATACTCTTAATATTATATTAGTGTAAGAATACAAATTCTTATACCAAACTTTGGTGAATGATTTGCTTGTATTTAATTGTTCGTATGTTTAACAAATTAGAATCATTATATATACAGAAAAATATTTATGCAGTTACTGCATATAAGTTATATGTATTTACTTTCAAAATAACATCGTTTTGATGTTGAAATATTAAAAAATTATAATTGTAAAGACTATTATAACTCTGAAATAAATTAAAATTATAAAAACACCTTGATTTCTGCCTCAAAACAACATCGTTTTGAACTCAATACAGATAACTTATCTGCATTTACTATAGAAAAAATAAATCTTTATATATAATTAAAATTAACGATCAAAATTAAGAATGTAACTTACACTAATATAAAATGATGTGAATCATCTAAATATTATACCTTATCATCTAATATTTTAGATATTATAACATAGGGTGTCGTTTTCAATTGTCCACCAATAATTATGGAAGAATGACAATATATTTTTAAATTGGAGCACAAATTAGCTCCCTAGGCTTTCAAAGTCAAAACAGTTAGTATTAACTCCCCCCTTCCCATTTTCTAAGTTAACATGGTCAAGGTTTTAGTTGGTATTATATTAGCAGTTGCTCTAGTTCCAAATAATTCAAACTCATCCATCCAACTGTCTTTTTTTAAATTATTTTTAATAACTTTTTTTTCTAATTCACTTTTTCCTATAAAATTTCATACACTTTTTTTTAAAGCATGAACTTACATTGATGGTTCAACTACTATACTGTCGAATAATAATTTGTTGCCCATCATCATAGCCATGAGTAAAACAAGCTTGATGGAAACCTTAAGCAAAATTCAGGTTAGGATCAAAATAAATGCAATATGGTTGCCCTTTCACTCAGTCCCTCTACAATAAAGAGGTCTTCCCAATTTGTGATAGAACCAACAAGTTGTGCTGCCGGTGATAACCATTTACAAGCACTAGAACTTAATAAAAAAGCAAGACCCATTATGGATACTGTTAAAAATCCATCAAAATTTGATTTCATGTGTTTGTACGTGTTATAAAATTTCAGCAATTTTTCTTGGTCTTCCATAAAGGGGTTCGATACTCACATGGTAGATTATTAAAAGGGAAAGTGATGTAGAAAATGTTGTTGTGTCCTTTAAATGTTTGAAAAGAGCATCCACCAACACTTTGTCAAAATGATGTGTTAAATGGATGCTACTACTGCATGAAACTAATTAAGGCCATTTACTAGACCAATTCATTAATAGACCTAACAAACATTAAATGGCCAATTTAATTTTCATCATAGTCTTTAAAGTTGCTCACCTAACTTCTCGTATGACTTTGATGTTTATTCTCTGAAGTCTGTGGAGCCGCAGATGTAGAACACTCCTTTACTTGCCCCATTAATTAATCAACTAAAACGTACTGCTTCTCAATGTAAATATGCTTGCTTTCCCCTGTCTTGTTTCAGCAGAGCACAACTCCCTCTCTCTCTCATAACTGTTAGTCCTATTTTTTTTAATTTTTTTTTTGCTAAAAAAAGATAAAAGGAAATGTATTCTTATTTCTTTAAATCTCTAGTTGAGGTTGGGAGTATGACTGAAATATCAGAATTCTAAGGTTAAAAAATTGATTCAAATGTAGTATAACGTCGTTATCCTCAAAAATAAAATAAAAAATGAAGTATAACGTCTATTTTTTTATTTTTTTTGGGAAACATATCCTAATTATCTTTTCGAGGCAAGTAGGCTCCTTTAAAATTTTCATAAGTTTCGATTCTTTGAGTCGGTTAGGAGACTGAGTTAGAGATACATATTTTAAGCCCTTCCAAATGTGATATGTGAAGATCGAACTGAAGCCCTCTTCTTTTTGTTGCTCAACTCTCATACATCAACTGAACTATCACCATTTGGTGTTGTATAACATGTATATCATTAATAGATTCTTTATGTTCATAATAAAAGACCAAAAAATAAGATCATTTTTTTTATATAGAATATAACATTTAGAGTAGGGAAACACAATCCCATATAATGCCAAATAAGACTAACAATCAAACAATGTCGAAAAGGGGAAGTTGAGAATCGAACTGACGATATCTTATTATTAACCATAGCATTTTAAGGCGTTTTTTTGGTGCTAAGAAAATACCTCAAAATATTTTACTTTTCTATATATTGCATAATTGAGTTAGGTGCCTCTGCCTTTGATATATGGATACAAGATTATAATAAACTTTAGGTAATATTTTGTACTTTTCGATCCTAGATGATTATAGTTGCTATGGGATCTCTAGACTAATGGAGTTAATGGAAGAGACTAAACTATAGGCGTTGACAGATTATTGTTCGAAAATAATAGACATGGAGTTAAATGAGGTGGTGTGTGTGATCAATAAAAAGTTAAAAACTAAAAGAGACAAGGGTTTTAAGAAAATTACTATGAGGCTTAACTTTATATAAAAGGATTTACCTAACAATGGATAAGATTCATTTTCCAAAGCTGATGGGGCCCATTATATGCCTCCAGAATATTTACAAAATCAAGTATCTTAATGTGTAGATATATATGACATGTTTGGAAATAAAAAAAAAACCTTGAAGACAATTATAAATATACATTAACAATGTGATGTGACATTACTAAAGGTCTAATATAATGATAACAATTATTAAGATTAGGTCCGGAATTAATTCGTTTAAGGTAAATAATATTACATGTATTTACATATGCATCATTTTATGTTTACATATTTGTTTGGTTATATAACATCTCGTATTTCGTAAACGTATTATTACATGTGAAAATGTGGTTTAAAAAATAGGATCAGTGAAAATTCTGAAATTATAACTAAAATTTGTAAAAAGGGCAAAATGATAAAATATCAAACACGTACCCCTAGGCAAGAAAAATTATGTAGAAGACCTCAAATGGTAAAAACAAAATGCCAAAAATGGATTTAGGATGAAAAATCGAGTGGATAGGTAAGTTTCTACAAATTTGATGAATAATAATTTTATCGGTGTAAAAATACTGCGGTATAATTGCACCGATAAATGCAAAAATATAATCAGTATTTCTAGGAAGTAAAAATATGACGTGAACGAGAAAAATACGTAGGTTATGAATTTGTAGGTTAAAATGGATGATTTAAGAAAGTTAAGTGATATATGAGACCCACTTAAGTGACTTAAGTGGATAAAGAGACTTAAAAATCAGATTTCCACACATTTCTCTCTCCTCTTTCTTCTTCATCGATCGTGTTCTTCTCCATGGTTAAGGGTAATGAGCTTTTCAAATTGCAACTTTGAGTTATAGCCATTTTTGAGAGAAACTCCCAACTACAAAGTTGTTCCCCATCATCTTGTGAGTGACTTTCATGTAGAGAGCATCTTGTGAGGATCATTGTGTGAGGAGAAATTCCCCAAAGTCAGCCACGAATTTTGAAGGATTTTTGGGAAATTTTGGGACTTTTTGGTTTGATTCATTGGTTGGAGATCATTCCCTTGGACCCTATGGAGCTATTGGTGATAAGTTTTCACACTCTCATTGTGTTTTCTTTAAGATCATAAATTGGATGAGGGTTTTGAGTATGTGTGTTGAGTTGTGGTAGTCAGGAGCATTAAAATGTATGTCTCATTTGGAATTAAATGCTTAGAATGCTAAATGATGATGATTGATGCAATAAAAATTATGATGATTTGTAAATTTGTAACTTAGTGAAAAATTGAGTGAAAATTCAATACTTTGTGAAATTGGTATGTTGGGTGATGGTGTAATTGAGTTGTGGAACATTGATATGAATTAATCATAGGATTATATGATGAGTATAAGTGTTGAATTGAATTAAAAATCTTGGAGTGTGATTCCTTGAAGAATTCAACCTATTGAGGTCAATGATGGTTTGGTGAGGTAAAAATGGTATAATTGATGTTGTATGATTGTGGATGGTGTTTATATGGTATGGTAGGTTGCTGTGTTGGGAGCTCCAAGGAGGAGTCTTTTTCTGAGTTTGAGCCACTTGAGGTATACCATGATCACCTCTTTGGTATTTTCATGATTTAAGCTTGTTTAATCCATTAAAAAGTAAAACTTGGATCATTTGAGTAAATGACTGTGTTTTTGAGTCCTACACATGTTAATAAACATCTGTTTAAGGAGTCATTGGACTCCAAATCGAGTTTGGACACTTCAAATGGGACTTATGCAGAAGAATGCTCGAGTTTCTGCATTCTGTCTGATAAGTATTCGAATAATTTTCGTGTAGTATTCTAATACTTATCCCTTGGTAGTCGAATACTCCTTGGAGGAGTATTGGGATACTTTTTTGGGAAGAAAAGTATTTGGTTACCTATGAAGAAGTATTCGAATACTGGATAGTATTCAGATACTGTGGGTTTTGTATTCGAATACCACAAGGTATTCGAATACTGAGTGAAAAGTATTCAGATACTTTGAAGTATTCAAATACTTAAGTGAAAGTATTCGGATACTTTCTGGAGACTTGGAGTATTCGAATACTCATCGGGGAGTATTCGAATACCTCCTCTAGAAACAGTATGAAATGACTAAGAATGAGTTAGAAAACCTTAATCACTTAATGAAATCTTGAGCAATGATTATTGATGATTAATTATTGTATAAACGGATTGTGATTGTGCTGTTTGTGGGCATTGAGCTAGTGTGAGCTTGGCTTGGATAGTTAGCTTGCGAGGTAAGCTTTCGTGTCCTCAGTTTAGCCATTGTTGGTTCCACCATACCTCATGAGGGAATGGTTTTATGCATGATGTGTTTTCATGTTTTGATGATTGAAATGCTTTTGAGCTTTAAGTGCAAGAGCCTTATAATATGCATGTGTTGTTCCATCTAGACGGTAAGCCTGAGTATGTGGCATCATACAATACGGTGATTCTGTGGGTGGGTACAAGTGGCGTCTTGCACTAAATGTGGGTAATAGACGTATATAAATCCTGCATTTCTCTGGCCAGTAGAATATCTTGACACACATGACATGACATGATTATCTGTTGCATTGCACTGATTTTGGAACTGATATTGTATATTGCTTTTAGAACTTATATTGCACATGTAAGTGAGCTTGGGGTGGAGAAATCCTTGAGGACCCCTTGCCTTACTGAGATTTCTGTTTAGAGATCTCACCCCACGTTTGGGGCACATATTTCAGGTTCAGGTAACTCGGGGGTTGAGACCTCGGGCGGCAGGAGGCCGAAGCTGAGTTGAGATTTATGCTTTTGATGATATGCTTGGATTATGCTTGAATGCTGACATGTTTTACATTATTATTATGTTATTATTATGATTTTGCTGTTGAAACTCTGTTGGACTTTGTTGCCTTATTTGGTGAGCATGGGGGGTTGTCCATGCCACATTGATTGACTATGTTTTATTTAGATTCGAGTTGTATTAATGTATCAGGATATTGTCCGGACTACGTGTTGTAGATCCGTGACTTAGATACTCACTTATTTATATTATGAGGTTATTCAGTGTAGATAGTTGTCTATTTGCAATTACATACAAGTAATATTTTGAAAATGAACTAAGTAAGCAACTTGGTTAATATTAATGACGTTATAATTGAAAAGAAAAAGTTATTCTGCAATTTTAATTACGCGTAACTTAATAT
This sequence comes from Gastrolobium bilobum, assembly GCF_033153095.1. Classification (NCBI taxonomy): domain Eukaryota; kingdom Viridiplantae; phylum Streptophyta; class Magnoliopsida; order Fabales; family Fabaceae; genus Gastrolobium; species Gastrolobium bilobum. The sequence continues at coordinate 41,178 of NW_026899162.1, read as the reverse complement.
GATGACATGATAACAAATCGGGTATACACGGGGTGTTATAGAAATCTTGTGATTCTTCTTCAATTGTTCTTTGATTGTATGGAGAGGAGGTGAACTAGTGCTCTGACAACTGAATCAAGTTGTTTGATGGGATGATTTAGGGTTGATAATTTCCTTTTTATTCTGAGGTACCTATGCCCGCTTTTTCTCTAAACCAATGAGCACTCTTTGTTCTCTATTATACACGTTTCTTCTTACTTGATTGTTGTACTCGTTTATGCTTTTAGAAGCTTCTTTTCAACGTTTCTTGCAAAGGAGTCATAGAAGAGGTTAATGGAACAGGTGTACAAATAAGTCAAATCGTTCTCTTTTCTATCATTATCAGCTGATTACATCATCATCCATTCCCTTCTGGTGCTTCTGTTCTCAAGATCTGGAAACGTGTTTTTATAGCAAAAATTGGTTACCAGTCGAAGGAACAGATGGAATTTTACCATCAAGATAGGCTTGAATGGGAACGATTTTTTGTCCCATCAGCAGTCTAAGGGCTTGTTTGATATGATGTATAAGGTATGCTAGTATAAGCTTATACTATACGTTATGACATTTTTAGTTGTTTGATGTGGTCATCGTATAGTATAAGCTTATACAGTAGGATCCCTTTATACATCAAAATGATGTATAACTTTTTTTTGGGTAGGCAAACAATGTATAACTTTATCAGACCTAGAAAGGTAGGATTAGGCCTTATAAGAGATTGATGTATTAACCAATGCAATTCTCAAGAATAAATATATTATTTTAATATTTATATATTAAAATAAAAAATAATTTTTCAATATATAAAATTTTAAAATATTGGATATTTATATTTTTATAAAAAATAATTTATTTTTTGGACACACTGATCAATAAATTTCTATAAAAATTAATATCATATGATATACTTGAAAGAATTATATAAATTCATTATTAAAAGGTATTTTTATCAAAAATATTTATTTTTATCTTATCTAGTATTATACAGTGCATTACCAAATATTGGAAAATATTGTATTGTTTATGCCAAATGCTGGATAATATTAAAATTTAATCAGGTCTTATACTATCAGACTTTATCCAATATTATGTACCAAATGTACCCTAAGGCTCTGTTTGTGAGATGGTTTTTGGAGGGGAAGGGAGGGTTTTAGGAAGCTCTTCCCTTGTTTGTGAGTTAAAAAAAATGAGGGGAATGAATTGGGAGGGGGGGGGGGGGTTACTAAACCTTCCAAAACTCTCATTCTTCTTAAAATTAAATTCCCCCAATTTGGGGGATTTGAGGGGAAAAATATTAAAAATTACTTATCTACACGTAGCATTAAAATGTAAAAACTACATAATGTGAATCATTTTTAAATGTGACATTATTAGAAAAATCTCAAATACTGACAGAATTTATCAACGAAAAATATTTCGTTAAAAATAGTGATGAAACTTTTGATAAAAATCATATACGTCAAAAAACTTCCCTCAAAACTAAAGACGAAATTACAGACGGAACAAATTTTGCCATAATTACTAACATAAAATTTTTACGGAAAAATAATTCAACCAAAATTATAGATAGAATCTAAATTCCGTCAAATCTTTCCATGAAAATATTTTCGTCCAAAATTTTGAAGAAACACATTTCCACCGAAAAGTTTCGACGTAAAACAATTATGTCAAAATATTTTACGATAAACATTTCCATCAAAATTTGTGACTAAAAATATTTCTGTAAAAAATTTTGACGAAAATTTTTATTTGTCAGAATTCTTTACGGAATCTAAATTTCATAAAATATTTCCCTCAACATTTTTCACAAAAGCACATATTCATAGAAAATTTTCACGAAAAATATTTTCATCAAAATTTTCAATGAATCACATTTTCATCGAAAATTTTTGACAGAAAAAAATTTCATCAAAATTTTTTACAGAATTTAAATTCCGTCGAAAGTTTTTGACGGAAATATTTTCGTTAAACTTTTTGACAAAAAAATTGCTGCCAAAATTTTTAACGAAACACATTTGCATCGAAAATTTTTGACGAAAAATATTTTTGCCATGTTTTTTGATAAAAAAATGTTTCCATCAAAATTTTCAACGAAACACATTTCTGTCAAAAATGTTTGACAGGAAAAATATTCTGTTAAAATTTTGAACGAAACACATTTCCATTGAAAAATTTTCGTAAAAAGTTTTGACGGAAAATATTTCTGTAAAAAATTTTGATGAAAAAATTTCGTCAAAATTATTAATAGATTCCAAATTTCGTGAAAAGTTTTTGACGAAAATATTTTCGTCATAATTTTTGACGAAATAAAATTTCGTCAAAATTTTTGACGAAACACATTTCTATCGAAATCTTTTGAAAAAAATTGTTTTCAATGAAAAACATTTCTATCAAAATTTTCATTGGAACACATTTTCGTCAAAAAGTTTCAACGGAAATTATTTCAGTAAAAAAATTCGACGAAAAACAGTTCTGTAAAAAAATTCAAAAAAAAAATCTTCCGTCAAAATTCTTTACAGAATCTAAATTCTGTCTAAAGTTTCACAGAAACATTTCCCTCAAAATTTTTGAAAAAATATTTCCGTTGAAATTTTCATTGAGACACATTTTCATCGAAGATTTTGGACGGATAATTTTTCGTCAAAATCTCTGAAGGAATTCTTTTTTCCATCAAAACTTTGGATGTAATTTTCTTTGTCGAAAATATTTAACAAATCATTTTCGTCAAAACTTTTGACGAAAATGAAATTCCGTGGAAAATTTTGACTGAAATTTTATTTTTGTAAAATATTTCATCGTATAAAAATTCCATCGTCTTCGATGAAAAGTATTCCGACGAAAAAAAAAATTTTTGACAGAATTTTTGTCGTTTCAACGTAGGATTTTTGTTGAAAATATGATCTTTTTTAGTAGTCTGAAAAATACATAAATAATTTTGTTTAGCAATTTTAAACTTTATTTTATTTGTGAAATATAATAATTATATTAATTTTAGAAAAATGGTATAACTGTAAAATTTCTTATTGACTCTCCCATTTACCCCTTACCATTTTTTTAACTCCCAAACAAGGGAAGGAAATATCCTCCAATTTCCTTCCCTTCTTTTCCCTCCCTCCCCCTTAGATCCCCTCTCTTCCCCTCCCCTCCAAACTCCCAAACAAAGCCTAAGGCTTTGTTTGAGAGTTGATTTTAGAAGAGAAATGAAAGGAAAGAGAGGGTTTTAGTAAATCCTTCCCTTGTTTGTGAGTTTAAAAAAAGGAGGGGAAGAATTTGGAGATTTTTACGAAATTCTCCAAAGCCCTCCTTCTTCTTAAAATCAAAATTCTCCAAATTTGGAGGGTTTCAGGGGGGAAAATATTAAAAATTACTTATCCACCTTTAACATTAAAATGTGAAAACTACATAATTGTAAATCATTTTTAAATGCGACATTATTAGAAAAGTCTCAAATACCGACAGAATTTATTGAAGAAAAATATTTCATCCAAAATAGTGATGAAATTTTTGATGAAAATCATATACGTAAAAAAATCTCCATCAAAACTAAAGACGAAATTAGAGACGGAACAATATTTTTCCATAATTATTCACATAAATTTTTTACGGAAAAAAAATTCAGTCAAAATTGTTGATAGAATCTAAATTCAGTCCAAAAATTTGCCATAATCCATCGAAAAGTTTTGACGTAAAACAATTACGTCAAAATTTTTTACGAAAAATATTTCCATTAAAATTTTGACGAAATATATTTCCATCAAAATTTGTGACCAAAATATTTCTGTAAAAAATTTGACAAAATAAATGATAACCGTTGATTGGCGAAAATTAACATTTAAGATATGATAGTAACATTGATAATAACATTATTTTGTAGTAACAATAATCTATCCCAATTATTTTTTGCCGGTGTATTATATCAGACCAAAAATGTTAACACTTAACACCTACAATCCGTTTATAAGGTCTTCTATATTTAAAAAATAAAGACAAAACTTATTTAATTGATTTCACTCTATTATAATTCCGCCGATGATCTAGCTCTATGTACGATTTAATTATATTAAATTCATATAAATATATAAAGCTTTGATACAAGAATTATCTTCCAAAAGCAAACTAAATGGTATGCCAAATAAATATTATTTTGGGGGTATGAAAAACAGTATTTTATTAATAATACATTGTAAAATATTTCAAAAAATGGAAGTTTTATTTTATGGAATATTAATGAATATAATAGTACTCATACCTTTGTTATTAATCAATTAATTTATAATAAGAATGCGTTGCTTCAATTCGGCAAACAACAACGCTGTCTATTCAACGGTTTATGAATTATCACTAAGAGCATGATTGTTTGACCTTTAAAAAAAAAACAAAAACAGTTTTTATACCTTTCTTATTTTATAATTTTTTTTTGTAAAATTTAAATTTATTTAAATTTCTAAAAAATTTAATTTTGAAAAAATTATTTTCCTTTTGACTTCTGTTTTTTTTTTTTTAGAAATTAAAATTTTTAATTTTCAAAAAAAGTAGAATTTTGATTTTTTTGTGACTTTTATTTTTTTAAAGCAGACATCCAAAGAATTTATAAGAAAAAGTATTCTTTTTCTTAAAAAAAATAATTTGTAGAAAAAAAACCCATCTAAACAATGCAAGAGCAATAGAAAGAGAAGTGCAAATGTGCAAAACGCTCAAACCTAACAGACAATTAATGTGATACAATTAGAGTTTATTTTCTCACCTACTACCAATTAAGGGTTGCATGGCATTACACAGTAGCGGATGCTGTCATTGCTATGTAAGTCTTACGTAATACCAAGTATTCAAACACTTCCCGAAGTTTTTTTTTAATAAGAAAAATTTAATGTCTTTCATTAAATTCTCTTATTTTTTTGAATTAATAAAATATATTAAATATATTAAAAAGTCTCTTTTCATTGAATATATGTCATACTTAAATACTTACTATTCTTTTTTATTTAGATTTAGATTGAGATAATAAAAGTCATTTCTTTTATTATGTTTTTTTAAATCAAATCAACAAGCTTTTATTTTGTTTTTAATTATGATATAGCAAGTCGTTATGGGAGTTTTTGTTAATATTGATAATTTTATCTGTAGTTCATTTTTAGTCACGTGTGCTATTATTTAAGTTGCTAAGTCTATTAGCTAAGTAATTAGTCTGGTAGAGTTTTTCTTAGAAGATTGAAACATTTTTGTAATTAGCTTGCTGATAGCTTCTTTGTATATATGGTAGATTTTTTCATAGTGTGCTACACGTTTTCATAATATCAAGAAAATATTTCCTCAGCTATGAAGCTTCTCTCTTAGTCTCCTTGGGTTTTGATATGGTAACAGAGCTCTTAGTGAGCTATGGTATCTAATTTCTTGTTTCTTGAACCTTCCTTTATTTTGTTTCATTCTTTCTTTGCTATGGCAAATCAAAACCAAAACCAAAGCTCCACCCCTAATCATCTCACGAACCCATCCAATCCTCTGTATTTGCATCCTAGCGAGAATCTAACTCTTGTACTTGCTACTCTGCTCCTTAATGGCAAGAACTTTCGTTCTTGACTAAGATCCATGAAAATGGTGCTGCGATCTAAAAATAAATTGTGTTTCGTTGATGGAACTTTTCCAATTCCAGATAATCATGATCCTACCATTGCTGCGTGGGAACGATGCAACACGATGGTGCTATCACGGATTCATCATTCGATCGAAGCATCCATTGTAAAGTCGATTTTAGGGATGGAGAAAACGCGTGGTGTGGAAAGATCTCACGAAAGATTCTCGCAGACGGACGTGTTTCGAATTCCTAACTTACAAGAAGATATCGATCGCCTTCATCAAGGTGACTGCATAATTAGTGATTTCTTTACTCAACTGAAGACTCTTTAGATGAGTTGGGAAATCTTCAACCATTGCCGAATTGCACTTGTGGAGCAGCTCATAAATTCAAGAACTGTCGTGAACAGGACACGTTATAAGGTTCTTGAAAGGTTTAAGCAACTAGTTCTCTCATGTGCGCTCTCAAATCATGTTGATTGAGCCACTGCCAAGCATGAACGAGGCCTTTTCTTTGGTCGTCCATCAAGAACATCAAATGAGTACTGAAAATGATTTTGAGGCTAGCATGGAGACAAAGGTGTATGTAGTTGATCAACAACGTACTCGAAATTTTATTCCAAATAAATTCAAAGGTTGAAGAGAAAGAGGAATAAAGTTATGCACTCAATGTGGACATAAAATTACATGGTGGAGACCTGCTATGCTAAGCATTGTTATCCACTGGGTTTTCGAGGTAGAAACAATACAACTTATGCTAATGCAATAGACATTGTTGAAAAGTGCAATGATACGAAGGAAGAAAATGGAACTGTTACCATTAGCGAAGAGGAGTACTAAAACCTCATTGATCTATTCTATCAGATGAAGGTGGATGCTGGAAATGAAAGCATTGAGAATAATGGTGCACATATGGTACAAACCACACAAAGCATGGCTTTCAATACCAATAATGGTAAGATTTCTGCTCACTAGATCGTAGATACATGAGCAACTGACCATATAGGTTCAACACTCTCTCATTTTTCTTTCTTTAAGAAAATCAATCCTGTTATGATTATGCTTCCAAATGGACACAAGGTTTCTACACATCATTTAGGCATAATTATTCTATCTACATCATTGAAACTTGTTGATGTGTTATACGTGCTTGAATTTTATGTGAACATGATTTCGGTTGCAAAATTGTTGACACGATATGAACTCATCTTTTATGATTCTGTTTGTTATATAAAGCAGATCCCTTCAAGTTGAGTGATTAGTTCTGCTAGAATGGATAAAGACCTTTTTGTCCTAGAAGCTGAAGACTTAACAAGCTACAAGCCAAAGATTGTTGACATTATTGTTAAGCCAAAGATTGCTGACACTACTATTTTTAATAATATTGTTAACAATATTTCTGTTGACACTTCTCTTTTATGGCATTACCGTTTAGGCCACATCTTTGATTCTGTAATGACAGATATGTGTAATCAATTTCCATTTGTGAATTGTAATAGAATAGGAGCTCCTTGTGATATATGCCATTTGGCTAAGCAACAAAAACTTCCTTATTATAATAGCAATAATGTCTCATAGAAACTATTTGAGCTTATCCACACGGATATCTGGGAGCCTTTTTCAATCCATCAATTAATGGTGATAAGTACTTTCTAACCATAGTGGATGACTTTTCTAAATTCACGTGGGTAATTCCGATGCAAAACAAAGAAGAAACAACGAATTATTTTTGTAATTTCTTTTAGATGGTTGAAAATCAGTTTACTATTTCGATCAAAGTAATTCGCAGTGATAACGACATTGAATTCATGATGCATGAATTTTACGCAAACAAAGGAGTAATTTACCAAACTTCTTGTGTTCAAAGTCCATAACAAAAAGGCATGGTGGAAAGAAAGCACAACACATCCTCAATGTGGATAGAGCCCTATTCTTTCAAGCTATTCAACAAAATGGCGTGGTGGAAAGAAAGCACAGCACATCCTCAGCTCACATATGTTCCTTCATCTCATATTCAATTTGAGGAACTTGTTATATGTAACACCCCGTTACCGGACCGGTGTGTTATCATCAAATATGATATTAAGCGCAATTACAATCACAGTAGTTATTTGTAATTACGGGAAAACTTTTTCTTTTTAATATCATTTGTACCTTTAAAATAACTGTGATCATAACTCACAACTTATTACAGAATTATGAATTCCATAGCTTAACACCATGCAACTTTCATTAAAACATGCTAAGTGGTTCCCATAAACCAACAAAGCTTAAAACCTATCCTATTCATGTTTAACACTAAATTTCTTCGCGTTTTTATTTACTCTAACAATTTTTTATACCTCTCAAATGCTTCTCATTCATTAATATATTATAGGTTTCTTCGTTAGCTACGTGTGGGTTCAAAGCACGCTCAATTTGGATCTCTGTAGCTCAAGTTATGCCCGTTTTACTAAACTACGTTTGCTGATTTTTCGGGTTTAGCGTTTTGGCGCCCAACTGAGCGTTAAAACGCCCAGAGGCAGATAAATTTGCCTTCTCTAGGTCTCCAGAGCGTTTTGGCGCCCAACTCAAGCGTTTAAACGCCCACTTGAGCATTTTAGCGCCCATTTTAGAGTTAAAACACCTAAGGGCAGAGACTTTTTCTCCATTCTACGAACATAGTGCGTTTTAGCGCCCATTTCAATGCTAAAACGCTCTCCAGCTCGGCACAACAAGCCTCCCCTGTTTTCATATAATTTCTTAAGGAAATTCCTCCCTCTTTTCCCATTCTCTTAACACCTAATAGACATTCTTACATCACATTATACTTCAATCCATTCAATATGTCATTGATCCTTCCATCAATTATAAACCTCCACAAAATATTCTTTACAACAACTAATTTTTAAGCATAATCTAAGTGGCATGGACATTCCCCATGCTCACCCACATCCAAAATGATAAAGTGAGGCATATACAATTGGATTCCAAAATACAACTAATAATCAATGGACTTAGGATTACATATGAACAACAAAAGCATGGTAAATACAACTATGTGCCATACTATGTTCATATACTAAGTCCTCTACACAATCAATGTCAACAAAATACAGGAATCTCTCAAAATGACATATGAATCTCATGCATCAACTTTATCTCCCACTAGGTGGGCTTCTTGCCCGAAGCTCCAACGTGCTCACCTGAACCTGAAATGATGTCCCCAAACGCAGGGTGAGATATATAAATATATCTCAGTAAACCAAGGGTACTAGAGGATCACTCCACCCCATGGCTCACTCAATGTGCAACAATAACATCATGTAAAAATGCATGACGTACAAAATCACAACAACTGAGCACAAATCCAAGAACATTCACATAAGGATTACGTTCAAGGACCCCATCATATAACTCCCGGAAAGCTTCCTGGTGCCTCGCCCATGGATGAGATGACCCCATGGCAAAACCCAGCTGGAACTCCTCATGAGTCCTATGCAGCAGAAGTCCCACGTTCGGATCATCCTGATACCGCTCCCAGAGTCGGCCCCACGGCAAAACCCGATCGGAATCCTCAAAGGATATCTCCAGCGGAAGTCCAAACCAATACACATCTACTTCCCAGAGACCACAAACATCTCACACACAAATAAGAAATAACGCATGAAGTACATAATCACACAATGCTAAATGCACAAAATCCAACAACAACCTTCCACTAGGTGTGGTGGAGCACACAAGGGACTAAATCCAAGTTCCAAAGGTTTACCTCAATACAAGAGCAATGCTCCACACGTAAGCTCCAAGCTTAGTCCGTTTCTATCGCGTCCGTGTGAGGCAACCTATATGATCAAATGCAAACAATTCATCAATTTCATAATAATATAATTCAACACCATCCTCTAGACCCAATGGCCCATAACATCAAGGTTACCTATCTCAATCACATTGCTCTACAACTTACTCACCCATCCCCAATTATTCACTAACACATCAACTCATCATCTCATCCTACAATTTATTCATACCAACAACCAATCACTAATTCTCAACCATCACCTTCATGATCACAACCAACCATTTCATCATTTTCCACCAATTTTCACTAAGTTACAAAATTATACATCACCATAATTTTTATTCGTTCAATCATCATTATACATCATTACAAGCAACAATTTACAAAGGAGCAACATCATTAAAAGCCCCCAACTACATCAACCAACCAACACTTAACCAACTTTCATCCATTTTATGATTTCCAAATTTAACCAATGAAGTTGTGAATACTTACTACCAATGGACTCTCAAGGCCCTAAGGAGTGGATTCCAAGCACCAATGCAAGAATTTCAAGCCCTCAAGCCCCCACACACAGCCTAGGTCGAAATATGGAGAGGGAGGAACAACTCTTCACACACTACAACCCACAAGATGCTCTCAAGGGGAAAGTCACTCCCAAGGTGATGCTTAACAACTTTGTAGTTTAGAGTTCTCCCTAAAAGTGGCTAGAATTTAAGTTGGAAAAATCAAAAGCTTCAAACCCCATTTCCATGGCGAGAGCTCGACGGAGGAGAGAAAGGGAGGAGAGAGAATGTGATGAAATTGTGAAATCTAAGTCACTTAAGTCACTTAAGACTATAGGTGGGTCCCACATGCGAATTAACTTTAATAAATCACCTAATTTAAACCATAAATTCATAACCTACGTATTTTTCTCGTTCACGTCATATTTTTATTTCCTAAAAATACTGATCATGATTTTACGCTTATTGGTACAATTATACCGTAGTATTTTACACCGGAAAAATCACTATTCCCTAAATTTTTCGAAACTTCCTACCCACTCGATTTTTCGTTCTAAATCCATACTCGGCCTTATTTTTATCATTTGAGACTTTCTACTCATTTTTTTATGCCTAGGGATACATGTTTGGTAAATTATCATTTTGCCCTTTCTACGTATTATGACTCTAATTTTCGGATTTTCACTAAACCTACCCTTTTTTATCAACATTATCACATAAAAATATGTAATTAGAAATACGAGGTGTTATATTCACCCCTCCTTTTAGAAATTTTGTCCGCAAAATTAAATCATACCTGTTCGCAAACTTAGGATACAGCTGGAGAATCTCATCCTCCTGCTCCCAAGTAGCCTCTTCAGGTGTGCGACCTTCCCACTGAATCTTCAACATGGGAATAATTTTACTTCTCAGCCTTTTTTCGCTGCGGTCCAGTATCTCAATGGGACCAATGGGAGTTTTCAAGTTCTCCTGGATTTCAATATTAGACAATTGTGGGGGCAAGGCAAGCTGATAGACCACCAATCCTACTCTTTTCATAATCTGATACGGTCCAATGAAACGAGGACTTAGCTTCCTCACACCCAAAGCACGGCCAACACCCGTGACCGGGGATAACCGTACAAATACATGGTCACCCTCTTCAAACTCTAGCGGTCTGTGCTTATTATCATAATAGCTTTTCTGTCGATTCTGTGCCTGTTTCAATTTTTCTCTGATCATTTCAATTTGCACTGTCGTTTCTTGCACAAAATCTGGACTAAACCTTTCTTTATCACCTACCTTAGTCCAACAAGTAGGAGTACGACATCTCCGTCCATACAATGCCTCATGCGGTGCCATGCCCAGACTGGAATAAAAGCTGTTATTATACGAAAATTCCACCAATGACAAATATTTGTCCCAAGCAGTACCCTGTTCCAGTATGCAAGCTCTCAGCATATCCTCAAGTGTCTGTATGGTCCTTTTCGCCTGACCATCAGTTTGCGGGTGATACGCAGTGCTCAGCCTGAGCTGAGTGCCAAAATTCTGCTGCAAAGCTCCCCAAAAGCGTGAAGTAAACTTCGGGTCCCGATCACTAATAATACTAATCGGTATCTCGTGGAGCCTCACAATCTCATTTACATACAACTTTGCTAACCGCTCCGTGGTGAAATCCACTCGTACTAGTAGAAAATGAGCTGACTTTGTAAGTCTATCTACAAAAACCCAAATCGAATCATAACCAGCCTGAGTTCGGGGCAATCCAACAACAAAATCCATAGAGATGCTCTCCCATTTCCACTCTGGTATATCCAATGGCTGAAGTAAACCAATAGGGTTTCTGATGTTCTATTTTTACTTTCTGACAAATTAAGCACCTTGATACATACTCAGCAACATCCTTCTTCATCCCAGGCCACCAGAATTTATCTTTTAAATCTTGATACTTTTTTGTGGCACCTGGGTAGACAGCATACTGACCCTTATGGGCCTCAACCATTACCTCCTCTGCTAACTCTTTGGGCACAACAATCCTGCCCTGATACATTAATAACCCTTGTTCATTCAAAGATATACCACTCTGCTCTTTCAAATACTTGATACTGTCGTTCTGTATCTGAGTTTCTCTAATTTTCTCGTGTAACTCATTTTCAATCTGAAAGCACTCAACTTCATCCATCCTACCTGCAAAGACATCCGTCAATTTCAAATCCCAAAATTTCTCAATCACTTCATTATCCCACATCATCAGCTGGGACACGCTGACAGACTTCCTACTCAAGGCATCTGCTACGACATTAGCTTTACCCGGATGGTATTTTAGTTCAAAATCATAATCCTTTAAGAATTCCACCCATCTCCGCTATCTCATATTCAGCTCTTTCTGATGAAATAAATATTTCAAATTTTTGTGATCACTTAACACAACAAATTTCTCACTGCCGTATTTGACATCCTCTTGGCAATCTTTTCACTCAGCCCTCTTTGAAACTTAGCAGATAAGAACTCGGGCATAGGTAGAGTACCCCCATAATTGGCAAACTTTACCAACTCATTGAATTTAGCCAAGTAGGCATCCACTGTCATCGACCCTTGTACAAGCTTATCAAACTCTCCTTGCTTTGCCTCCCAGATATCTCGGGGAAAATATTCTTCATGGAACAAGCCTTCAAATAAGGCCCATATCAGCTCTTCACCTGGAATAGTAAAAGGGCGAGTTACATTGCACCACCACTCGTGGGCATCACCCTCCAACATATACACAGAGTACAATAATTTCTGAGGATCCTGGTACCTCATAACCTGTAATATCTTATCTGTCCCTCTCAGCCATGTGGTAACTTCCTTCGGGTCCTTTGACCCCAAAAATACGGGTGGTTTGTGTTTTCTAAAAGATATGAGCCTTCGCTCATCAACAGCATCATCCACAACTTGCTCAGCAACCCCAGATGTCTGAACAACAGAATTCGGGTCAACAGAAGGTTCTGGAATATAAGTAGGATCAGTAGTATGGTGACTAGCCTCACTCTCCCCTTGACGAGGAGTAATAGACGGCTGATGGTCCTCAAGAGTTGAGGCCCATTAAGTGTAAATTGTTCCACAAAACCCATGTTTTGGTTATAAATCACTCCCTTCAACCTTCTTCTTTCCATATAGAGCAACTGTTTTGAATAGTGGACCAGAGCAATACCGAAAGTGGGAGTTAAGGTAGACCTGGAGCAAATTTAACATTATCTTTTTCACATCTGACTATTGGGTTAGTTTGCTTTGTTCAAGACACCTAAGGCCCATCAGAAGGAACCACAAAATGAAGAGAGAAGAAGAAGTGTTAGGCAGAAAGGAAAAAGAAAAAACCTGCTGTAGTACAACAGCAGTCAAAGGAAGCAATGGGAAGCCGCCACGTCAGCCACAACAGAGAAGGTGGAGGTGCTACCTCTGCTACAGTGCGAAAGCAAAGAAGCTGAGCAATCAAAAGCCGCCACGTCAGCTGCAGCAGAAGGAGTGGAGGTGCCTCCCTGAATCCGATACTCCCACTCACAAAGGGAGCCAAAAGCAAGGGGGACCACTTCCATTTAAGGCCAAGCTGGCAAAAAGTAAGGCTACCATTGGAGAGGATTTCTATTCGGAGCTGAGCTGGCAAGAAGCAAAGCTACCATTGGAAAGGATTTAAACAAAGCACGACCCTTGATGAAAGGAACAATGAAGATCAAATGAAGAACCCTATAAAAGGAACAAGCAATCCTCATAAAGGAAATCATCAGCGCCCATCCTAGGACTCGTCATCTCTTTTTTTTCTTTTTGTAAAAATGCTCACTAGGAGCTAACTTCCTCTAAGTAGGTGAGGGTTCCATAGAAGTAATCCCTTTTGTCTCAGGATAACTTTGTAAGGAACACATATTTTATAAATGAATTTTGAGTTGCTCTTTGGTTTAATTAATTGATTTTGTGAAACCCTTTGGGCTGGCAACCTCATCCCGGGAACACTCGGTTGATGAAACACTGACAAGGGCGTGTGGAGCATTCTCAAGATCCTGGGGTAGTTTAGCCTGAAGAAATGAGGGAGACACACCTGGAATGGGGAGCACTGCCATGTGAATCTATGCTCTTTTGAGAAGGCAGCATGGTTTCCTTGCATGTAACTCTAAGTACTATGGAGTAACGTGGAGAGTAAGGCCTTACCCTCTGCTTACCTATAGCAAAACAAGGGAAGGAGCAAAATCCACTTGTAAAATATGCTACCAAGCAGGGTTAACCAAAGGGATGAAAACATGGAACCCGTAACACCTACTTGACTTTTTCTGAAATTAATCTTAACTCAAACTTCTATCACAACCTTTTCCTCACGATAACTGAACTGTGTTTTACCAGCTGATGCTCTTACTTTCATTTCGTTGACTGCTCTAGAAGTTACTTAAATTGATGCCTTTTTATTCGATGACCGTGCTAAGTCATTCACTGCTCTCATCTGGTTCAGAATGGTTAACATTGTTTAACTAGCTGCCCAGAGATTGCTCTTTGTGAAGCTTAGCTGAGAATAATACTTTCTTTTATTGCTCCATTTTACAAATTAAGTTTCCTTTAGCGCTTCTTACTTCACAACTGCTCCCTGAGGACGATAAATCTGGGGCTACAATACCCTATATTGCTTGACATGTACGCTTGCGTATAGTTGAAGAGGGTTGCTCTTAGTCAGAGTAGATTGCTCCTGTTGGCAATCCTGATTATTACTCTGCACTCTTGCTCTCTGAAAAGATATTCCCGAGCAGCTCTCGGTTCAACCAAGCAACGGCGTAGGTGGAGGAGTCACCGTAGCTGTATGCAGAGGAGAATCATCCCTCCGATGACGAACTCTATTAGCCCTCATCTCAGTCATAAAGGCACACAACATATCCTAATTGTTCTTCATCAGGTTTTCAATCATAGTTCTATTGGCAGCCATCTCCGCTTGCAAAGCATTAAGAACTGCAGCAACCGGATCAGGCGGCTGAGGACCTGCACCCCGTGTTCCACGGCGGCCTCGTGCCCTACTCATGATATCTGTACATGTAACACAAATGAATGAGTTGATCAGACTCACACTGAAGAATCACATATACATTAATCAGAAATAGTTCACAGATAGCTATGCAACACAAAATACAATCATACATACTCAGAGTTCCTTTTTTGTCTGTCTGTCAAACAATTAAAGCCTTGAAGGCTGGTGATCTAGGTTATGTTTTCTTGGGTAGATTGGTGGGTGATAAGGAGATAGAGATTTCTATTATTCCGGTGGTTAATGAATTTATGGATGTATTTCTTGATGAGATACTGGAATTCCCACCTGAGAGAGATTGAGTTCTCTATTGAATTGTTGTCTGGTGTGGGGCCTATCTCTTTGAGTCCATACCAGATGTCGCCACTGGAGTTGGCTGAGTTGAAGAAACATATTGAGGAGCTATCTGCAAAGGATTTTATCAGACCGAGTGTGTCTCCGTGGGGAGCACCGATTATATTTGTGAAAAAGAAGGATGGAAGCATGAAATTATGTACTGACTACCGGCAGTTGAATAAGGTCACGGTTAAGAACAGGTACCCATTGCCGCGTATTGATGATTTGCTGGATCAGTTGAGGGGTGCCTGTGTATTTTCTAAGATAGATCTCCGGTCCGGATACCACCAGATTCGGATTAAGCCGGAGGATGTGCCTAAAACGGCATTCCGTTCTAGATACCGACACTACGAGTATCAGGTGATTCCTTTTGGGCTTACTAATGCCCCTGCTTTGTTCATGGACTATATGAATCGCATTTTTAAATCGTATTTGGACCAATTTGTAATTGTGTTCATTGATGACATTTTAATTTACTCTAAAAGCGAAGAGAAGCATACCGAGCATCTGAGGACTGTGTTGCAGATATTAAAGAATAAAAAGTTATTTGCGAAGCCATCTAAGTGTGAATTTTGGTTATCTGAGGTGCAATTTCTTGGTCATGTTATTTCTGCTAGGGGTGTTGCAGTGGATCCAAACAAAATTGATGCCGTAATTGACTGGGAACAACCGAAGACGGTGACTGAGATCCAGAGCTTTCTGGGTCTTGCGGGTTATTATCGTAGATTTATAGAGGGGTTTTCCACAATGGTACTATCGTTGACCCGATTGACACGAAAGGACACTCCTTTTGTGTGGACCCAGAAATGTGAGAAATGTGAGAAATGTTTTCTGGCTCTTAAAGAGAAGTTGACTACTGCTCCTGTGTTGACTCTTCCCGATCCGGAAGGTGAGTTTGTATTATACTGTGATGCTTCCAAGAAAGGTTTGGGGAGTGTGTTGATGCAAGAGGGGAGAGTGGTTGCTTATGCTTCTAGACAATTGAAGCCTCATGAGAAAAATTATTCGATGCACGACTTGGAGCTTGCGGCTATTGTGTTTGCCTTAAAAATCTGGAGGCATTTTTTGTATGGGATAAAATTTGCTATGTTTAGTGATTACAAAAGTTTGAAGTATTTGTTTGATCAAAAAAAGTTGAATATGAGACAGCGGAGATGGGTGGAATTCTTGAAGGATTATGATTTCGAATTGAAATACCATCCGGGTAAAACTAATGTGGTAGTGGATGCCTAGAGTAGGAAGTCTGTCAGCGTGTCCCAGCTGATGTTGTGGGATAATGAAGTAATTAAGCAATTCCGTGATTTAAAATTAACGAATTTCTTTGCTGGTAGGATGGGTGAAGTTGAGTGGTTACGAATTGAAAATGTGTTACACGAGAAAATTAGAGAAACTCATATACAGAACGATAGTATCAAGTATTTGAAAGGGCAGAGTGGAATGTCTTTGAATGAACAGGGATTACTAATGTATCAGGGCACGATTGTTGTGCCCAAAGAGTTAGCATAGGAGGTAATGGTTGAGGCCCATAAGGGTCAGTATGCTATACACCCAGGTGCCACAAAAATGTATCAGGATTTAAAAGAGAAATTCTGGTGGCCGGGGATGAAGAAGGATGTTGCTGAGTATGTATTAAGGTGCTTAATTTGTCAGAAAGTAAAAATAGAACATCAGAAACCGGCTTTTTTACTTCAGCCACTGGATATACCAGAGTGGAAATGGGAGAGCATCTCTATGGATTTTGTTGTTGGGTTGCCTCGGACCTAGGCTGTTTACGATTCAATTTGGGTTATTGTAGATAGACTTACAAAGTCAGCACATTTTCTGCCAGTACGAGTGGATTTCACCACGGAGAGGTTAGCAAAGTTGTATGTAAATGAGATTGTGAGGCTCCACGGGATACCGATTAGTATTATTAGTGATCGCGACCCAAAGTTTACTTCACGCTTTTGGGGAGCTTTGCAGTAGGCTTTTGGCACTCAGCTCGGGCTGAGCACTGCGTATCACTCGCAAACTGATAGTCAGACGAAAAGGACCATACGAACACTTGAGGATATGCTGAGAGCTTGCACACTGGAACAGGGTACTGCTTGGGACAAATATTTATCATTGGTGGAATTTTCGTATAATAACAATTTTCATTCTAGTCTGGGCATGGCACCGTATGAGGCATTGTATGGACGGAGATGTCGTACTCCTACTTGTTGGACTGAGGTAGGTGATAAAGAAAGGTTTGGTCCGGATTTTGTGCAGGAAACAACAGTGCAAATTGAAATGATCAGAGAAAAATTGAAACAGGAACAGAATCGACAGAAAAGCTATTATGATAATAAGCACAGACCGCTAGAGTTTGAAGAAGGCGACTATGTATTTGTACGGTTATCTCCGGTCACGGGTGTTTGCCGTGCGTTGGGTGTGAGGAAGCTGAGTCCTTGTTTCATTGGGCCGTATCAGATTATGAAAAGAGTAGGATTGGTGGCCTATCAGCTTGCTTTACCCTCTCAATTGTCCAATTTACATGATGTCTTCCATGTGTCGCAGTTGCGGCGGTATGTTCCGGACGAATTACACGTGGTGATACCGGATAATATTGAAATCTGGGAGAACTTAAAAACTCCCATTGGTCCCATTGAGATACTGGACCGCAGCAAAAAGAGGCTTAGAAGTAAAATTATTCCCATGTTGAAGATTCAGTGGGAAGGCCGCACACCTGAGGAGGCTACTTGGGAGCAGGAGGATGAGATTCTCCGGCTGTATCCTGAGTTAGCGGACATATATGATTTAATTTTGCGGACAAAATTTCTAAAAGGAGGGGTGAATATAACACCTCGTATTTCTAAATATATATTTATAAGTGATAATGTTGATAAAAAGGGTAGGATTAGTGAAAATCCGGAAATTAGTGCCAAAATACATAGAAAGGGCAAAATAGTAATTTACCAAACACGCAATTTTAGGAATGAAAATTGAGTCGAAGGTCTCAAATGGTAAAAATAATGCCAGAAATGGATTCAGGATGAAAAATCGAGTGGATAGGTATGTTTCGGACAATTTGATGAATAGTGACTTTACCAGTGTAAAATACTGCGGTATAATTGTACCGATAAGTGCGAAATTATGATCAGTATTTTTAGAAAGTAAAAATATGACGTGAACGAGAAAAATACGTAGGTTATGAATTTATGGTTTAAATTAGGTGATTTATTAAAGTTAATTCGCATATGGGACCCACCTATAGTCTTAAGTGAATTAGATTTCACAATTTCATCACATTCTCTCTTCTCCCTTTCTCTCCACCGTCGAGCACTCTCTATGGAAATGGGGTTTGAAGCTTTTGATTTTTCCAACTTAAATTCTAGCCACTTTTAGGGAGAACTCTCAACTACAAAGTTGTTAAGCATCATCTTGTGAGTGACTTTCCTTTTGAGAGCATCTTGTGGGTTGTAGTGTGTGAAGAGTTGTTCCTCCCTCTCCATATTTCGACCTAGGATTTGTGTGGGGGCTTGAGGGCTTGAAATTCTTGCATTGGTGCTTGGAATCCACTCCTTGGGTCCTTGGGAGTCCATTGGTAGTAAGTATTCACAACTTCATTGGTTTAATTTAGAAATCATAAAATGTATGAATGTTGGTTAATTAAGTGTTGGTTGGTTGATGTGGTTGGGGGCTTTTAATGATGTTGCTCCTTTCTAAATTGTTGCTAGTAATGATGTACAATGATGATTGAACGAATAAAAACTATGGTGATGTATAATTTTGTAACTTAGTGAAAATTGGTGGAAAATGATGAAATGGTTGGTTGTGATCATGAAGGTGATGGTTGAGAATTAGTGATTGGTTGTTGGGTATGAATAAATTGTAGGATGAGTTGATGAGTTGATGTGTTAGTGAATAATTGGGGATGGGTGAGTAAGTTGTAAAGCAATGTGATTGAGATAGGTAACCTTAATGTTGTGGGCCATTAGGTCTAAGGGATGGTGTTGAATTATATTATTGTGAAATTGATGAATTGTTTGTATATGTTTGATGGTCATTGTGTTGATCATATAGGTTTCCTCACACGGACGCGATAGAAACGGACTAAGCTTGGAGCTTACGTGTGGAGCATTGCTCTTGTAGTGGGGTAAACCTTTGGAACGTGGGTTTAGTCCCTTGTGTGCTCCACCACATCTAGTGGAAGGTTGTGGTTGGATATTGTGCGTTTAGCATTGTCTGATTATGTACTTCATGCATTATTGCTTATTTGTGTGTGAGATGTTTGTGGTCTCTGGCCAGTAAATGTGTGTTGGTTTGGACTTCCGCTGAAGATATCCTTTGAGGATTCCGGTCAGGTTTTGCTGTGGGGCCGACTCTGGGAGCGATACTAGGATGATCCAAACGTGGGACTTCCACTAGATAGGGCTCATGAGGAGTTCCAGTTGGGTTTTGCCATGGGATCGTCTCATCCATAGGAAAGGCACCAGGAAGCTTCCCGGGAGTTATATGATGGGGTCCTTGAACGTAATCCTTATGTGGATGTTCTTAGATTTGTGCCCAGTTGTTGTGATTTTGTACGTCGTGCATTTTGACATGATGTTATTGTTGCACATTGAGTAATCCATGGGGTGGAGTGATCCTCTAGTACCCTTGGTTTACTGAGATATATTTGTATATCTTACCCCGCATTTGGGAACATCATTTCAGGTTCAGGTGAGCACGTTGGAGCTTCGGCCAAGAAGCCCACCTAGTGGGAGATAGAGTTGATGCATGAGATTCATATGTCATTTTGAGAGATTCCTATATTTTGTTGACATTCATTGTGTAGAGGACTTAGTATATGAACATGGTATTGCATGTAGTTGTATTTACCATGCTTTTGTTGTTCATATGCAATCCTAAGTCCATTGATTATTAGTTGTATTTTGGAATCCAATTGTATATGCCTCACTTTATTATTTTGGATGTGGGTGAGCATGGGGAATGTCCATGCCACTTAGATTATGCTTAAAAATTTGTTGTTGTAAAGAATATTTTGTGGAGGTTTATAATTGATGGAAGGATCAATGACATATTGAATGGATTGAAGTATGATGTGATGTAAGAATGTCTATTAGGTGTTAAGAGAATGGGGAAATAGGGAGGAATTTCCTCGAGAAATTATATGAAAACAGGGGAGGCTTGTTGTGCCCAGCTGGAGAGCGTTTTAGCGCTGAAATGGGCGCTAAAATGCTCAAGTGGGTGTTTAAACACTTAAGTTGGGCGCCAAAACGCTTTGGCGACCTGGAGAAGGCAAATTTTTCTGCCTCTGGGCATTTTAACGCTCAGTTGGGCACCAAAACGTTACTAAACTAAGTTTTTGCTGATTTTTCGGGTTGAGCGTTTTGGCGCCCAACTGAGCATTAAAACGCCCAGAGGCAGAAAATTTGCCTTCTCCAAGTCGCTATAGCATTTTAGCGCTCAACTTTCGCGTTAAAACGCCCACTTGAGCGTTTAGCGCCCATTTTCACGTTAAAACGCCCAAGTGCAGGGACTTTTCCTCCATTTCACGAACATAGCGCGTTTTAGCGCCCATTTCAGCGCTAAAATGCTCTCCAGCTGGGCAACACATGCCTCCCCTGTTTTCATATAATTTCTTGAGGAAATTCCTTCCTCTTTCACCATTCTCTTAACACCTAATGAACATTCTTACATCATATCATACTTCAATCCATTCAATATGTCATTGATCCTTCCATCAATTATAACCTCCACAAAATATTATTTACAACAACTAATTTTTAGCATAATCTAAGTGGCAATTACCATGATTCCCAATATCATAGCCATTTTAAACATCAAATGGTCTATTTACAACATAAGACTCCAAATGCCTCAAAATATAACATATGTGACCATGGACAAGTCCCATGCTCGCCAAAATACAAATATAAACCACATGAGGCATATATAATTTCAGATACCAAAATACAACACCATGATTAAATGACTTAGAACTACATATGAACAACCAAAGCATGGCAACTATAATCTCATGCAATCCAATGTTCATACTCTAAGTCCAAGATACAAAATAAATGCTAGTATGTGCATCCTATGCAATCCTCCAAAATGCTATGCTCTCCATATGCACATCATGATCCAACTCCTCCATGCTCGCTATAGCCTGAAATGATGTCCCCAAACACGGGGTGAGATATACAAATATATCTCAGTAAACCAAGGGTACTAGAGGATCACTCCACCCCATGTCTCACTCAATGTGCAACAAATAACATCATGTAAAATGCATAACATACAAAATCACAAACAACTGGGCACAAATCCAAGAACATCCACATAAGGATTATGTTCAAGGACCCCATCATATAACTCCCGGGAATCTTCCTGGTGCCTCTCCCATGGATGAGACGACCCCATGGCAAAATATAACTGGAACTCCTCATGAGCCCTATCCAGCGGAAGTCCCACGTTTGGATCATCCTGGTATCGCTCCCAGAGTCGGCCTCACTGCAAAACCCGACCGAAATCCCCAAAGGATATCTCCAGCGGAAGTCCAAACCACACACATCTACTGGCCAGAGATCAAACAATTCACACACAACATGCTCCAAGCATGTCACACAATCAAGGAATAATGCATGAACATACATATTCACACAATGTCGAAAGCCAACCACAACCTTCCACTAGGTGTGGTGGAGCACACAAGGGATTAAAACCCAAGTTCCAAAGGTTTACCTCAAGTCCACAATTTTTCTTTCCCACGTAAGCTCCAAGCTTAATCCACTTTTATTGATTCCGTGCGAGGTAACCTATATTGATTAAACAACGATGATCAACAACCAATTGCATATAATCAATTAACTTCACAATAATACTAACCAACATAACCACTTAAGGCTAAAGGCTATTTTTCATTTCTTGAACTATCTCAATCATTTCCACCATCAAACTAACTCACCCACTATGCACCAAGGTATTAACCATTGATTACACAACATTCATCACCTTATTTTTCCTTAAACCAACCTATAGGTCGAATTCTACATGGAATCATGCTTCAAGGTTTTCAATCCATTCTACCACTTCTACACATCATACAATCTTATAATTCATTCATACAATTACTCCACAACTCAATTACCCAATCCTATCATCATGCCATTTCACAAAGCATTGGAATTCAACTCCAAATTTCACTAAGTTACAACTTTACAAATCACCATAAATTTTATTGCATCAATTATCATTATTTATCATTCTAAGCATTTAATTCCAAAAGAGCAACATCATTAAAAGCCCCTAACCACATCAACCAATCAACACATAATCAAACACTCATCCATTTTATGATTTCAATAAAAACTCCATGAGAGTGTGAAAACTTACCACCAATCAACTCCTAGGCAACCCAAGAACAAGTTTCAACACTTGAACGGTTCAAAACCGCCACCAACCACCACCAAAAAGCTCAAAACTGCCACCCACCATAGGAAAATGATCTCCTTGCACACTCAATTTCGTGGCTCAGAGCAGTTTCTTAGGAAACTCGGATTATTGTATGCTTGTGTTAAGTGCTGTATATTTGTATGTAGACTCTTATTTATACTGCACATGTGATTCCTTAGTATGGATCTGATCAACCCATTCCTTTGTGTTATATGTGTGGTCATTATAAGATGCATTCGTGACAACCCTGGAGCACCTAATGCCAGTCCTTATACTGGTGTTGTGGTTGCAGTGTTGACTGCTCCACGAACAGAGATGTTTGTAAGTCAATTATATGTAGTTGAGGAATTAGTGAAAACGAATTGGAGATGTGTCTAACCTTTTTTGGTAGAATGCTACCATAGTTGAATGTGTGGTCTTATGGTTAGTAAGTATGATCGAAATGAGTTGATATTATGATGATAATGTTGGTGAACATTCCTGTTAGGTGGTTTGCTGATGGTGGAAAAATATAAGTTCTGATAGGGGACGTTCCTCTGTTCTTGTAGAACACAAATTCGTCCCTTAGTTCCAACCCAAGTGCGCAAGTGCACGCATCAAGTAATAAAGGGAGTATTAATGCCCAAATTATCGTTCCCACGAGGATAGAGTGCTAATTATTGTTTTATCACTGTTTATAAAGAGTGAAAATGAGAAGAAAAGTTAGTAAATGAACTGTCTGGTCAAACGTTCCCTACTGTCTTGACAACGTTCCTCAAGAACAGTAGGTTCAATCTGATGGCAAACAGTTGCTCGCTGCGTTATGTATGTGATCCTTCCTGTTTAGAAGAAGGTGAGATAATAATCATTGGAGTTTTTATAAGTACTAATAAAATAAAAATACTAAAACAGAAATAACTATAATCAAGAGACAACATGGTGGTGGTTAAATCAGTTTAACAGAAGGAACAGATTTACTGCTTCACTCTTAAATGGGTTGTTTTCTCTGCTCAAGACTTAACACCTTTTGGCTTTGTCCTAGTTTCTTTGCCTGCCAGCTCTGATTCCTCAGCTCATGGTTTAGATGGCTCACAAGTTTCCATATTCATATGGCTCCCTTGACTCCAACAGGTACTTAGTTCAGAACCTTAAAATGGACGAATTGGCCCCTTATTCCTAAGGTGACCAGTAGCGTTTTTGCCATGACATCTACCTTCCCCCAATGGCTAAGCTATCTAAAATCCCTTCCTCATGGAAGTTCCTTTCTCAGTATGTACCCAATTTCCATTGGCGCACAATGAATATAGCTTACTCAGCCGAAGAAATACAAAAAGCTTCGGTCAAGAGTTTTGAAAACAGTTCTTTAAGAGTTTCACAGTTTACCCGTTCCACAGATAGTTCAGCTCATGGCTGATAGTTTAAACATAATTATTCTCAACTGAGATCACATAGACCTGAGATTCAGTCAAGAGATAACGATTGGAACGAAGAGAAAAACACTTATATTAATTTAAAAGACAGTTTACAAAAAGAAACAAAAAATGGAGAAAGATGGGTATTTGCTCGTGAGGAGTCTTGATGGTTGTTTACAGAGAAGAGAAGAGGGGTTGTCACTTAACTACAGTTACAACTTAAAATTAAACTAAGTTACTAACTTCTATTAAGTGATCTCTTCCTTTCGGATTGCAAACCCTCCAGGATTTGATGATGTTTTTGTGTGAGGGTGGTCCTATTTATAACTGGAAGAGGAGTGGAAAGACTGTAATTCCTTTGGAGCTAGTTGCTTGAATGAGGGAGCGGGACTGTGGCAGCAGAGTGTGAAGCTTGCGTGAATTTTTGAATGGAACAGGATTTGGTTATGATTAGCCGTTGTTTGCAGACCTTTCAATGTTTTGCTTCTGTTTTCAGCCAATGAGAACTCTTGATTCTCTGCTCTTCACGTTTCCAGCTGCTCAGTTGGTGCACCGCCTTGCTTTTTAGAAGTCTTTAACTCTACGTTACCTGCAAAGTGTACAGAAGCATTAAATGAATGGAGCAGGTGCATTAAATGCGTCTCAGTCCGTTCCCCTTTTAATATATTTTAAAGGAATACGTAACCATCCATTCCCCCACTGTGTTTTTGTCACAAATGTGTAAAACAAGTGATTTTCATGCTGAAGATGCTCATCAGATGACGGAACATATGGTATTTTGCCATCAAAATGGGCTTAGATGGGAACGAATTTACGTCCCATCAATTCCCTATATGTATGGAGTAGTTAAAATAATTGAGTATATATGGATTTAGTGGTATAACTTTGACATGGAGAGTGACTTGAAACCTCGATGAATTCTTGAAAAATTGAAACAGGCACAGAATCGGCAGAAAAGCTATTATGATAATAAGCACAGACCGCTAGAGTTTGAAGAGGGCGACCATGTATTTGTACGGTTATCTCCGGTCACGGGTGTTGGTCGTGCTTTGGGTGTGAGGAAGCTGAGTCCTCGTTTCATTGGGCCGTATCAGATTATGAAAAGAGTAGGATTGGTGGCCTATCAGCTTGCCTTGTCCCCTCAATTGTCTACTTTACACGGTGTTTTCCATGTGTCACAATTGCGGCGGTATGTTCCGAACGAATCACACGTGGTGGTACCAGATGATATTGAAATCTGGGAGAACTTGAAAACTCCCATTGGTCCCATTGAGATACTGGATCGCAGTGAAAAAAGGCTGAGAAGTAAAATTATTTCCATGTTGAAGATTCAGTGGAAAGGCCTTTATGGTATCAGAGCAGGCCTCTCTTCCAGTACGGTGTGGTTCGAGGACGAACCAGGCGGAAGCTGGTGGGCATGTAACATCCCGGGTGCTGACGATTGTATAGTTACTGGAAGAGCTAACATACAATTGAATGAATAATTAGTGGAAGAGCCATGTACTATCAGCGTGAAGGGTGCATGAATGAATCAAATAACACCGAAAAGAGAGGGATTCCAGAGACTGTGCTGGTATAGGACAATACAGTTGAGGATAGCTTATAAGAATTAATTGGTACTACCTATACTAACAAGATGCATCTACTTTTCGATAGCCCGGATCAGAAGAACTTCACAGTTAAGCGTGCTTGACTTGGAGCAATTCAGGGATGAGTGACCTCTTGGGAAGTTTTTCCGGGAAGTGTGCGAGTGAGGACAAAGCACGCTGAAAAGTCTCGTGTTAGTATGTGGGGATAGTCGTTGATGCTTGCAAGTGGTCGGGTGTTACATTATACCTCCTCACCTATTCAACATATCCAACCTACACCTAAGCCAATTCAACCTGATCCTTGCCTTCGTTGTTCCAATCGTACATAATATAATCCTATTTACTTAATCGACTTCCATTGGAACCTTGCTTCCAAAACACCATATCCTTTAACCTCATTTCTCACATAGGATTTTTTTCCCTTCTGATTACTCTAAACTTTGCCTTAACATTAACTCCATATATGATCCTCAAACCTATGTTGAAGCTATTCAACACACTTGCTAGAAAGAAGCTATGGTTGCTGAACTTCAAGCTCTCCAGCAAACTAAAAACTGGTATCTAACAAATTTTCATCCTGGAAAGCGTCCCATTGGATGCAAATGGGTGTTTAAGACAAAGCGGCATGCTGATGGTAGCATAGAATGCCACAAAGCATTCCTCGTAGCTAAGGTTATACCCACCTCGAATGTGTGAATTTCCTATATACATTCTCTCTGGTTGCAAAGGTTGCTACTATAAGAATTCTCCACAGTGTTGCCACTGCGAGGGGGTGGCACTTAGAGCAACTCGACACCAATAATGCATTCTTGCTCGAAAAGTTACGTGAAGAAGTCTACATGATGTTGCCTCCTAGAGCATAATCAAATAAGCCCAACCAGGTGTTTTGGCTATAAAAATCTTTGTATGATTGAGACAAACGAGTAGACAGTGGAACTCTCACCTTAGTTCTGCTCTCACTTCCATTGGGTACAAATAATCTGAGCTGATTATTCATTACTCACCAATGTGACTTCGAATTTGTAACATCCCGCATAATCAGGAAGTTACATAAATTTCAGTTAAGAACATGGGAGCATGTCATGAATTCGAATTATATATATATTTAGGGTGGACTTAATTTAAATTGGGAAAAGTATTTTAATTAAAATTATGGGTGAGTATATATATTTTAGGAATTCGAAACTCTAGTTGAAAGGATATGATTAATTTAATCATGACATATAAAATTTTGATTAATACTTAGAAGGAATAGGGAATAATAAAACACATGAGATAAGGGTCATGACGAGAGGAAATTGGACCCCGTCTACCCTTTAGGTTTCGGCCCAAAGACCTTAGGGGAAGGCTTGAGGCAGCCCAAAACTTTTAACCAATCCATTAACCTATCTTAAGAAATCTGAATGCATGATCAATTATTGGTCACAATCTAAATGCATGTCTTCTTATTGGGAAAAAGATACACAACCACACCCTTCTCACCACTTCGGCCATGGACACATTACAAGGGGAGTAAACAAATTGAATCCTGGCCATTTGATTAAAAATATGACCAGCCACTCTAGCCTCTTTCCCTTCATGCGCATCACAAGGAACAAATTAGAAAACTGATTGTGCAACCTCTAACTCAGAACCACCACTCAGCATACTTCCTCTTCACAAACCGTAAACCACCAAGAAGAACAACAAGAAAAACTATGCTTCCATCCTTCCCCATCACCTCCTCCACAAACCGTGAGCCCTTAGGAAGATAGCCAAACACATAGCAAACATTCTCTTCCTCTTCTTGTTCGGCCGGACCTCAACACCCAAGGAGGTATTGCATCTTCTCTTCTTCCTTGTTCATCGCGCATCCCTTCGATTTGATAAGGACTTCCACTTGCATGCAAATTGGAACATAAGTTTACTTCCATTCCTCTCCTTCTTGTTGGCTGAAGACCACCATCCAAGGAGGCGAGCTATTTTCTCTTCTCCTTGTCCATCTCTACACAAACCGATCCTCATTGAGTGTTTCCCTTTTTGCATGTACAAGGTTCTTCCTTGATTAAATCGTTCCCTCCATCGCATGCAGCTGGGTTTGAGTTCTTGAAGCGTTGGAGGGTAAAAGATAGCTCCTGATCCGATTTGTGGCTTCGGTGTGTAAAGGCAAGAAGACGTAAGTTAATCCCAATATCTCCCTTTGTTCCCTTGCTGTCCGACCTTACATGTATGATGGGGAAGATGCATTTCTTTTTCATTCCTACTCCCTTGCTTCTGACCTTTTGGACCGCTTGGACCTAGTGCTTGCAAGCACAAAGAATTGATTTTTGGAGCTTGGAATATAGTCTCCACCATTGAGTAGACTGTTTTGTTGGACTATATTGTTGTATCTAGCTTTGCATGTGTCAAACTTAATTGTACAGCATGCTTTTAGGACCCCCTTAGCGCACCCTAAACCTTGTCGTTAATGCTATGTAATTGATAAATTAGTAGCACCTAGTTGATGGCTCCAAAACCGTTTATGCATATCTTAGAAACCTTGATTTTTATCATTTGTCAATGTTTGGTAAAATTAACATCAAGTTAGAAAAATTATTTAGGAAGAGAACCATGAAATCCGTTTTGGACCAAGCCTTGCGTGTGTTTGTAACTCTTGTAGACAGCATGTTAAATGACCTATTGGCCCATGCCTAAGTCAAGTTGGTAGTGTCTTGTTAATGGAAAATGGATGCACCAGAGAATGGCCTAAAAACCGTGTATGTTGCATATAGGAACCCTTGGTTTGTCCATGGCTAAACAATATGAAATTAAAGTTAAGTCAGAAAAATATTAGAACAATTAAGTTAGAGATTAAATTAGTAATTAAAGCATGACATTTCGGCTAAAATCCTAGAATTGGAAGCATGGAAATTACTTGCGAATTATAGGAAAAATACTATAGAATTCTGATTTGGTATTGTGTGGATTAGGTGCCCAAGTCTCTAATAAAAGGGGGGCTGACTTGGTGAGATTTTGGTTGGAACTCTAAATTATCAGGTAAGTGTTCGGTTGATTACCCTTTGTGACTATTAGTTTGGTACTTGGATTTTTGAACTGTTGCTCATGTGTCCCTGTATATGTAAGTATTCTGTTGGAAAATATTGTACTCTGTCTTTTGAATTTGGACCTATTGGAATTCTGTTTTGAAGACACATTTGGTTTGAATTTCTGCTGTCATAGTCATGGAAACTATGATTCTCTGATTTTGATATTTAGTCGTGCTCATGAACATCATAAGACTGCATTTTGTCATGTGTGTGCGAAGCAAATCATATCATATCATATAGTATTATGCATTCAATTTTGGAAACCGAAATATTTGATAAAAGTAAGAATATGTTTGAGCATGCATCATATAGGCATCCCTCAGGTACCAGGGAGAAGGAACCGTGGCTCAGTTCGCATAGGTCGCAGTTGGAATTCCTCTCTGTTAGGGCCAAATGGAATCTCCACTGTGTTAGGTAGTATGTGCACATTAGTGCTATGAACATACAGTATTTCGGCGTTATATACACATTCTGATTAGTATTCTGGCGTTATATACGCATTCTAGTTACATTTTAGTATTTGTTCGGAAATTAATTGATGATGCGACTATTTTGGAAATTCTGTATCTAGACTAATATTGTTGCACTACTGGTTTTTCTGCCACACTACTGGGATTTTTCTCACCCCTTTGGGGCTCAATTTTTATAAATTGCAGGAGGATGAAGAAGCACATGATGAAGTATTTGTTTTAGATTTATCCTATTTGATTCTGCTGTTTGGAAACTCTATTGTTTGATGGTTGTGTGCTGCCTGTTCGAAGTTTATGTAATATTTTGTGAGACTGGAAAATATTGGAAAAATGTCTTACCTTGCTGTATTTGGATTTGTATATTCTGCCTGAAACATATGTAATTCTGGTAGTTGATTTGCAAAAACAATTTATGCCTGAAGTAGTATGAATGAGGCACGAAAACCTCCTCAAGAGAGATGTCTGACGTGTGATAGATTATGATTGGTTGATGCCTGAATGACGAATAAATAATGAAGTCTGGAATTTTGACGACTCCCAGTGTTTGATGAGATGATATACCAGCTGTTATCGGGAAAGGGTCTGGCCAACACATTCTTCGGTAACACGGTAGTGTCAAATTGTCAAGCACCGAGATTAAATTAATGAAAAATCTTTGGTTGGTGGTTTTAGTACCTATGCATGAAAATAGGTGGGAAGTTAATCCAGGAAATGACTTGAATATTCGGAATAAGTAAATTATACTTTGTAGTACAATATGATCGAAGGTAGTAATCAACAATCTTTTGAGACTGAATTCGTGTTTAAGTATGTATTAAGAGTGAGTTGTCTTCTGTTGATAAATTGAATGTATGAAAACTTTTTATCTGGGTATCAGTTTGTCAGGTATAGCAAATGAAGAGAAATATTTGAAACTGGATTGTTGGTCGAATATAAGAATTTGAGTTTATGAATTGGTTGATTTATCTTAACCCTCTAGTATGTAATCTCCATAGTAGTAATGCCTAGTTAAATTCAGTTTGAGTACTGTGCTCAAGAAATTCATTTTGTTATGTAATCTGAATGTGTGGGTTCTGTTTTAGTCTAACTACTTCATGGAGACTCTTTTATTTTGGGAACCTGGTGTGTTAATTTTTTTGTTTTGAGCACTTGATTTTATGAACTCTCTTTTATGTTGAAAACTGGATTTAATGTGTGGTATATATTATGAAGAGTATATGAACCGAATTTGATGTAAAGGGTATGGTTTTGGGTAGTGGATGTATTTCAAATCAAGTAGAATTGAAGCTAAAAAGGACTCATGTAACTCAGTTTGTTTTACCCCTAATGAAGTTTCCTTTGAAGTTATTTTGAGACTAAAGTTCTTTAAGAAGAAAACTAAAAGAGTTGTATCTTGTGATAACATGAACATTAGAAAAATTGAAAAATTTACCTTGACCTTGTTGCTAAGGGTGTGGCCGTATATATATTTTTTTAACTTATCACTCTAAATGGAAATTTAACTGCAACTAGGATTTTGAATGTGATTATCGTGAACTTGAATTATGAATGCATGGTCTATTTTGGTGGATTACGATTGGAAGCTGTTTCAAAATTGTAATGTTTATCAATGATTGGGAAGTTCATATCATGGTTAATGAATCCTCTGATCAGTGGAGTTAATTACATCCGAGGTACCTAGGACAGCGGAAAGCTCGAGGAAGTTTCCTCATATGGCTGTTTTGACGAACTGCATGAGAGGTACCTCTTAACATGATATGTATGAAAAGCATGCTAGAATTGATTAGCTGTATACAGGACTGGTTAGTCTCTATGTTTTTGTTGAATACGTTTTAGAAGAATAGACTTTGTGACACTTGACTCCAGGAAAGTATTTAGGTAGTATCTATAGAATAAGTTAATGAGCTAAACATCTCATGTAATTATGGCAATTAGGAGTAGTACATCAGAATCTCTGTATCCCTTACTTTTGTCTATATAACTCAGTTTCCTCTATAGAGTTTAAAAACATACAGCTTTCATTATATGCCTCTTCTTTCTCTCACCTTAATAAGGTATTTCGAGTTTAATTAGGGGTGACTCCTAACCATGTATGTTGGGTAAAACCATTACCCATCAATATAATTCTTCCTTTCGTAAGATAGTGTCAAATATTATACTACTCACTTAATTGATACCTTTAAATTCTTATACCTCGAAGGTGATGGACTAAGGTCCTTAGAAAATAAAAGTATTTGATGGAAGGCTTAACTAAATTCTCGGTATTGAAGCTTTGTGATTTTATGAAGACTTTTCTAACTTGTAATTTGCGATGGGATGTGTTCTGTTTCATTTGCTCGAATTCCTGAAGGCTTCTAAGTTATGGAATTCTACCTGGGATGTTAACAAGGAAGGTAATTAGTGTCGAAGTCTGAATATAAGACGAATATGTGATGTGTTTAGTTAGTGAACTGAGATTTTATCATAAGTAAGGAGTAAGTTAGGAGTGGTGGCACTTCTAATTTGTAACATGTACACTGCAAAGATGAAATATTTGTAATTATGGATCCTAGTTAATTAGCCCCTCTGTTTGCGCAAGTAATAGGCAGGTGTTGTCTTGTTTGTTTAATTTGTCTAATTCAGAATCGTGAAACTTTGTTTGTGTACCAATTGGGGAAGTAACTGTGTAAATTGAACTGTTAACTTCTCAACCAATTATGCATAAAACTCTAGAGTCATCTTGTAGGTAATGAAGTTCAATTTTTATGATTAAATTATCGGGACACAAAGGATGAAGTAAACAAGATGATTATATGGTATTATGCATGAATACATAAAAGGGCAGGTGACATGTTATTGATATTGACACACATAAAGAAACAAGGAACATAAATAATAACGTCAATGGATAATCACAAATTTATACAGGCATAGAACCAGTTTCATAACTTATTTAGGCACTAGAATAGGATTTCTTTGGGTCTTAAAAAGAGATCATGAAAGTGGAGACCTAGGTGGTTGTTTTCTGCCAACTGTCGAGTATAAATTTGATATAGTAAAGAAGTATTTTTAAATGGATTTGTCTAGTTTGCCAACTAATTATGTACTCAAGCCCTGAGCTTCATTATAATTTTGGATAGCTGGAGTTTCTTTGTTTAGTAAGATTATATGTCGGCCTTACTCCATCTTTGTTGCAGTATGATCTTTAATGTTGTTTAAAAAGAAACCAGACAATTGTTTTGTTATGATTCAGATTAGGGAAAATTTTTATTCGATTCCATGTGAGTAAAATTTTATTATATATATATATCTAATGAACATGTAAAGTACAATCTGTTTGTAATACCCCGAATTAAGGATAGACGACTTTTATAGATGCCTGTCTGAATGTAATATAATGTATTGCATGAATGCAATTGTGTTAGGTATTTGACTTAAGCAGTTTTCGAGATGGTAGGACGAAGTTTAGGGACAAACTTCATATTTTGGTGGGGAGTGTAACATCCCGCATAATTAGGAAGTTACATAAATTTCAGTTAGGAACATGGGAGCATGTCATGAATTCGAATTATATATATATATTTAGGGTGGGCTTAATTTAAATTGGGAAAAGTATTTTAATTACAATTATGGGTGAGTATATATATTTTAAGAATTCGAAACTCTAGTTGAAAGGATATGATTAATTTAATCATGACATATAAAATTTTGATTAATACTTAGAAGGAATAGGGAATAATAAAACACATGAGATAAGGGTCATGAAGAGAGGAAATTGGATCCCATATACCCTTTAGGTTTCGGCCCAAAGACCTTAGGGGAAGGCTTAAGGCAGCCCAAAACTTTTAACCAATCCATTAACCTATCTTAAGAAATCTGAATGCATGATCAATTATTGGTCACAATCTAAATGCATGTCTTCTTATTGGGAAAAAGATACACAACCACTCCCTTCTCACTACTTCGGCCATGGACACATTACAAGGGGAGTAAACAAATTGAATCCTGGCCATTTGATTAAAAATATGACCAGCCACTCTAGCCTCTTTCCCTTCATGCGCATCACAAGGAACAAATTAGAAAACTGATTGTGCAAACTCTAACTCAGAACCAACATTCAGCATACTTCCTCTTCACAAATCGTAAATCACCAAGGAAGAACAACAAGAAAAACTATGCTTCCATCCTTCCCCATCACCTCCTCCATAAACCGTGAGCCCTTATGAAGATAGCCAAACACATAGCAAACATTCTCTTCCTCTTCTTGTTCGGCCGGACCTCAACACCCAAGGAGGTATTGCATCTTCTCTTCTTCCTTGTTCATTCTGCTTCCCTTCGATTTGATGAGGACTTCCACTTGCATGCATATTGGAACATAAGTTTACTTCCATTCCTCTCATTCTTGCTGGCCGAAGACCACCATCCAAGGAGGCGAGCTATTTTCTCTTCTCCTTGTCCATCTATACAAATTGTCCTCATTGAGTGTTTCCCTTTTTGCATGTACAAGGTTCTGCCTTGATTAAATTGTTCCCTCCATCGCATGCAGCTGGGTTTGAGTTCTTGGAGCGTTGGAGGGTAAAAGATAGCTCCTGGTCCGATTTGTGGCTCTGGTGTGTAAAGGCAAGAAGACGAAAGTTAATCCCAATATCTCCCTTTGTTCCCTTGCTGTCCGACCTTACATGTAAGATGGGGAAGATGCATTTCTTTTTCATTCCTACTCCCTTCCTTCTGCCCTTTTGGACCGCTTGGACCTAGTGCTTGCAAGCACAAAGAATTGATTTTTGGAGCTTGGAATATAGCCTCCATCGTTGAGTAGACTGTTTTGTTGGACTATATTATTGTATCTAGCTTTGCATGTTGATGGGACATAAATTCGTTCCCATCTAAGCCTATTTCAGTTGTAGTATTAACACTGCCCAATTCTTTTGGATTAACTAACATACATGAAACACAAAGTCACTGACTAATAATGCTTGTTCTTTCTCTGAGTACTTGAAAATAGAAACAGTGTAGGGAATTTAATCTTCAGATTTTTGAAAGAAGCTGATCTGTGTGAACTCAAAGGTAAGGAACGAAAAAATACCAAACACTTACTTCTGAGAGCGTTCCTGAGGTGTAACCACAATGAAACTTCTCAGCTTGCCTTAATGCTGTAAGTACTGCTGAAGACAGATGAATTCTGTTGACAAGGATCAAAACAGAATCACACACTCACCTCACCTCCATCATACACCATCTGGTCAATCAGAAAGAACAAGGAACGTACTCAACAATGAAAAAAAAAGGACAGAAGAAAAACAAAGAAAAAGGGGAACATCCGTTCAAAAGAATTCAAGAAAAACCAGAAAACCTTCCTCCAAAGGGTGAAAAAGGTTCAAGAAAAGGTGTTCCCTCAAAATAGAAAAAGTCCAAGTTCAAAGGCACAAAAGCTAAACGTTCCTTGATCCCAAAAATCAGGCCACCACTTCTTCCACAGTGCCATACACTTACCCATCAAAAAATCCTTGGAACGGAAGACAATTGTACTTCATAAGAACGCAGCAGAAAGGCAAGTTCTGAAGAATCACATCCAGGAATGGACAGAGCAAACACCAACCCATGAGTGACAATGAGACAAGAGATCAGTAACCTTCTCTTATCTCGGGACAAAATACTCTTACTGTTTACTATGGAGAGTAGTTCATTTTCTGAAAAGTTTATGGTTGCTCACTGGCTCAAGTTCTTTTCTGTTATGCTATTCTTTTAAATTGGGCAGACCAATACAATATTTCTGAGTTGTTTGAGGACAACCAACAGTTTAGTTTTGGGGTGTTTGATGGGACGTAAATTCGTTCCCATCTAAGCCCATTTTGATGGCAAAATACTATACGTTCCCTCATCTGATGAGCAACTTCAGCATGAAAATCACTTGTTTTACATATTTGTGACAAAAACACAGTGGGGGAACAGATGGTAACGTATTCCTTTAAAATATATTAAAAGGGGAACAGACTGAGACGCATTTAATGCACCTGCTCCATTCATTTAATGCTTCTGTACACTTTACAGGTAACGTAGAGTTAAAGACTTCTAAAAAGCAAGGCGGTGCACCAACTGAGCAGCTGGAAACGTGAAGAGCAGAGAATCAAGAGTTCTCATTGGCTGAAAAAAGAAGCAAAAAATGGGAAGTTCTTCAAACAACGGCTAATCATCACCAAACCCTGTTCCATTCAGCAATTCACGTAAGCTTCACACTCTACTATCACTGTCCCGTCCCCTCATTCAAGCAACTAGCTCCAAGGGAATTACAGTCTTGCCACTCCTCTTCCAGCTATAAATAGGACCACCCTCACACAAAAATATCATCGAATCCTGGAGGGTTTGCAGTCTGAAAGGAAGAGATCACTTAGGAGTAGTTAGTAACATAGTTTAATTTCCAGTTGTAACTGTAGTTAAGTGAGAACCTCTTTTCTCTTCTCTGTAAACAACCATCAAGACTCCTCACGAGCAAATACCTATCTTTCTCCATTTTCTGTTTCTTTTTGTAAACTGTCTTTTAAATTAATATAAGTGTTTTTCTCTTCGTTCCAATCATTATCTCTTGACTGAATCTCGGGTCGATGTGATCTCAGTTGAGAATAATTATGTTTAAACTATCAGCCATGAGCTGAACTATCTGTGGAACGGGTAAACTGTGAAACTCTTAAAAAACTGTTTTCAAAACTCTTGACCGAAGCTTTTTATATTTCTTTGGCTAAGTAAGCTGTATTCATTGTGTGCCAATGGAAATT
This sequence comes from Gastrolobium bilobum, assembly GCF_033153095.1. NCBI lineage: Eukaryota > Viridiplantae > Streptophyta > Magnoliopsida > Fabales > Fabaceae > Gastrolobium > Gastrolobium bilobum. Next base: position 5,263 of record NW_026899162.1, on the reverse strand, counting down.
GGGTACATACTGAGAAAGGAAATTCCATAAGGAAGGGATTTCATACAGCTTAGCCATTGGGGGAAGGTAGATGTCATGGCAAAAACGCTACTGGTCACCTTAGGAATAAGGGGCCAACTCGTCCATTTTAAGGTTCTGAACTAAGTACCTGTTGGAGTCAAGTGAGCCATAGGAATATGGAAACTTATGAGCCATCTAGACCATGAGCTGAGGAATCAGAGTTGGCAGGCAAAGAAACTGGGACAAAGCCAAAAGGTGCTAAGTCTTGAGTAGAGAAAACAACCCCTTTAAGAGTGAAGCAGTGAATCCGTTCCTTCTGTTAAACTGTTTTAACCACCACCCTGTTGTCTCTTGATTATAGTTATTTCTTTTTTAGTAGTTTTATTTTATTTCATTTAGTACTTATAAAAACTCCAATGATTGTTATCTCACCTTCTTTTAAACAGGAAGGATCACATACATAACGCAGCGAGCAACTGTTTGCCATCAGATTGAACCTACTGTTCCTGATGAACGTTGTCAAGACAGTAGGGAACATTTGATCCGACAATTCATTTACTAACTTTTCTTCTCATTTTCACTCTTTATAAACAGTGATAAAACAATAATTAGCACTCTATCCTCGTGGGAACGATAATTTGGGCATTAATACTCCCTTTATTACTTGATGCGTGCATTTGCGCACTTGGGTTGGAACTAAGGGACGAATATGTGTTCTGCAAGAACAGAGGAACGTCCGCTATCAGAACTTATATTTTTCCACCATCAGCAAACCACCCAACAAGTTTTTGGCGCCGTTGCCGGGGATAGAAACACTAACTGTTGTTCTTATCATTGTTTTCTAACATATATGCTGTATATCTGACTTTACTTTTATATTTTGTTTCTCTTTATCACTGAATCTGTTGTGCATATATATACGATGTGCTATTGGTTTATGAGTGAAGAGTTTGAAACAGACTCTAACTACTCCATTGAAGTACCTGAGTTTCTCTTTTATCCTGAACCAGAACGCACACTCCATAGGAGAAGAAGGAACCTCAGAGAAGGATTTCCTGAAAACATGGCTGATCACAATAATAACAATGAAGAGGTTCCCCCTGAACAGAACTTCAGAACTTTGGCTGCTTCTTTCAGGAACAGACCAGATAGGGGAGTAATCCTTCCCCCTGTAGCACCAAATTTTGAACTAAAACCTATCATGTTCCACATGATTAGGGAAGCAGGGGTCTTCAATGGACTCCCTGCAGAAGATCCTTACACACACCTCACAACATTCCAAGATATTTGTGATAATTTTAAAGCTGTGGGTGGAACAGAGGAGAGCATGAGAATGAGGTTATTCCCTCACTCCTTGGGCTTAAAAGCTAAAACATGGATGAAAACTCTCACCCTTGGATCAATCCACACATGGGAAGAACTCTCTAACAAGTTCATAGAGAGGTTTCTCCCAATATCTCGACAAGATGATGTTAGAGCTGAAATCTCTATTTTCAGAATGTTTTATGGAGAAAATCTCTATGAAGCATGGGAGAGATACAAGGACATCATAAGAAAATGTCCAAACCATGGGGTAGAGAGTTGGGGAGTGTTATAATCTTTCTATAAAGGACTTGACCATACTTCTCAATCTCACCTAGATTTTGCTGCAGGAGGATATTTCTTTACAGGAACACTTGAATCAAGATACAAAATCATAGAAGGGACTGCTGAAAGATGTCTCCAATGGCCAATAGACAGAGTGAGCCCAATGAGGAAGCCAGGCATGCTAGAACTGGATAAACAAACAGCCATGGAAGCCCAGCTGGCATCACTCATGAATGAAGTGAAGAACCTGAGAGCTGACCAAGCAGCACAAAGGATGGAAGTCTTACAACTCACAGCAACTGAAACAGAACCACGCTCAGCCTGTGGTGACCTTCATGACTCAACAGACTACCCATCCACTGCATTGGTTTATTATGCAGAAAATTTTGGCAATAGGAACTTCACCAGAGACAATCAACAAGCAGGACGAAATACATATTCAAGCCCTGGAGGAACTATCGTTAAGGATCAGAACCACAACACCCAATGGAGGCCACCCATTAACCAAAGACTATTCAACAACAATCAGCAGCAGTATCAGTAAGGCAGCAGCAGTGGAACGTCTGAACAAAGAAGAAACAACTACGTTCCGTTCCACATAGATGACAAGAAACAACTACGTTCCGTTCCACAGCACAGCCCACAGTTCAACCAAAGGAAAAGGAACAAACTGAAGCACCTGAAGCAGCCCCCAAAGCACAGCAACAATTACCCGTCACAAATGAACAGAACCCAAAACCTGAAAAGGAAACCAACAACCAACCATTCAGTCCAGCTCAAAGCAGGCAAATATCAACTAAAATTTCGTTCCCTTAAAGAACAAAAAATCAACAGGAGGATAAGCACTTTGGAAAGTTCCTGGACATTTTAAAACAACTTCACATCAACATTCCTCTGGTGGAGGCACTAGAACAGATGCCCAGGTACGTAAAATTCATGAAAGATGTCCTCTAAAAAAAGAGGAATAACGGAATATGAGACTATAAAAGTGACACAAGAGAGTTGCCAATACTTAGGCAGAATCCCACCTAAGCTTCAAGACCCAGGAAGCTTCACCATTCCTTGCATTATAGGAAACACATACCAAGGGAAAGCCTTGTGTGATTTAGGGGCCAACATCAATCTCATGCCCCTATCTGTCTTCAAACAATTATCCACTGGACCAGCTAAACCCACCACAGTGACTTTGCAAATGGCAGACAGATCCATCGTGAAGCCAGAAGGGAAGATTGAAGATCTGCTAGTCAAAGTAGACAAATTTATCTTACTTGCTGACTTCATCATTCTGGATTATGAAGCTGACATTGACGTTCCCATTATTCTGGGTAGACCGTTCATAGCAACTGGAGGAACAATTATCAATGTACAGAAAGGGGAACTAACCATGAGAGCTCATGACGAAGAGATCAAGTTCAATATTGTCAAAGCGATAAAGTTCCAGGATGAAGGAGAAGACTTGGAAGAATGTTCTGCTCTCACTTTGTTAGACAATCAGCCTAGCAGAAAAACAGAGGAAGAAGAATACGAGGAAGAAGAAGAAGATCCACAACAGGAAGAATAGAGTTTCTATCTACAAGAAAGAAGGCCTGAACCTTTATTAAGAACTGAAAAAGAGAAGCAACTCAAAAGACCTTCTTCAGAAAAACCTCCTGAGTTAGAACTAAAACCCCTTCCCCAACATTTGAAGTATGCATATCTGGGAAACAACAACACCCTTCCTGTGATCATTTCTTCATTTCTTACCAAGGAACAAGAAGAACTGTTGCTTGACAAGCTCAAAAAGTATCAAGGAGACATCGGTTGGACCATAGCTGATCTCAAAGGTATCAGTCCCTCATTCTGTATGCATAAAATATTATTGACTGATCCTAACAGTTTTTCAGTGGAACACCAAAGAAGATTGAACCCTATAATGAAAGAAGTGGTGAGAAAGGAAGTCATCAAATGGCTGGATGCAGGGATCATATACCCAGTATCTGACAGAAGTTGGGTAAGTCCTGTCCAATTCGTCCCCAAAAAGGGAGGAATAATAGTGTAGAAGAATGAAAAGAATAAGCTGATACCTGTAAGAAAGGTTACAGGATGGAGAATCTGCCAAGATTACAGGAAGCTCAACAATGCCACCAGGAAGGACCATTTCCCACTCCCTTTTACAGATCAGATGCTGGACAACCTAGCAGGAAAGGAATACTTTTGCTTCCTTGATGGATATTCGGGGTATAATCAAATTGCCTTGGCACCAGAAGATCAACATAAAACCACCTTCACCTGCCCATATGGAACGTTTGCTTTCAGAAGGATGCCCTTTGGGTTATGCAATGCACCAGCAACATTCCATAGGTGTATGTTCTCATTCTTTTCTGATCTAATAGGTGAAGGAGTAGAAGTCTTTATGGATGATTTTTCAGTACTGGGAACATCATATGATCACTGCTTGGACTATTTAGAAGAAGTCCTTCAAAGGTGTCTGTCCTTTAATCTAGTGCTTAATTGGGAAAAATGCCACTTCATGGTGAAAGAAGGAATAGTCCTGGGACACAAGGTTTCCAGAGAAGGACTGGAAGTGGATCAAGCCAAAGTAGAAGCTATAGCAAAAATGCCGCCACCAGTGAGTAAAAAAACCTTGAGATCTTTTTTAGGGCATGCAGGCTTTTACAGAAGGTTTGTTAAAGATTTTTCCAAAATAGATAGACCTTTGTGCCACTTATTAGAAAAAGATATAAAATTTGAGCTTAACTTTGATTGTGTGAAAGCTTTTGAATCTTTGAAAAATAAGCTCATCACCACGCCTGTCATCCAACCTCCAGACTGGAACTTACCTTTTGAACTAATGTGCGATGCAAGTGATCATGCTATTGGGGTAGTTCTGGGCCAGAGGAAGGACAAACTTTTTCGTAGCATATATTACGCCAGTAAAACTCTAAGTGAAGCTCATGTGAACTACACAGTCATTGAAAAGGAGCTATTGGCTGTAGTATATGCTTGTGAAAAATTCAGGCCTTACATTTTAGGATCAAAAGTTACTGTCCATACTGACCATGCAGCTCTCAAGTACCTCTTCTCAAAAAGGAAGCAAAACCAAGATTGATAAGATGGGTCCTACTACTGCAAGAGTTCAATCTGGAAATCAAAGAAAGAAAAGGATGTGAAAATCAAATTGCAGATCATCTGTCCAGATTGGAACACATTGAAGTGGGGCTACCAATCAATGAAACGTTCCCTGACGAACAATTGTTTGTCATTAATCACATAGATACAAATGCTCCTTGGTTTGCTGATATAGCCAACTTCCTTGTAGCAGGACTGGAACCTTATGAGGCGAATAAAATGCAGAAGAAGAAATTTTTTCACGATTGCAGGAACTACCTATGGGATGAACCACTACTGTTCAGAAGATGCGCAGACCAAATGATAAGAAGGTGCGTCCCAGAAGAAGAACAGTCTCAAATCCTTCAACACTGCCAATCGTCCCCATATGGAGGACATCTAGGTGGAATCAGGATTGCCTCCAAGGTTTTTCAATCAGGTTTCTTCTGGCCTTCCCTTTTTAAAGATGCACTTCAATATGCAAAACATTGTGATAAATGTCAAAGAGAAGGTAACTTGACTAAACAAAATGAAATGCCCCTCAATCCGATCCTAGAAGTTGAATTATTTGATGTTTGGGGCATTGATT